>NW_026943822.1:20596195-20706195 GCF_035594765.1 Anolis carolinensis | reverse complement strand
ATCCAATCAAGCTTCAATCCCCTGACCACTAGGTTAGTAGTGATTTATTGCAGCTGGCTACTAACCAGCTGCGCCACAGCCCGGCCCCTGGAGTTCGAAGTGAATTATATTATTTTTACATAAGTTATGTTGTTATTGTTGGGCTCGTCCCTGGGTAAGCTGCCCCGAGTCTCTTCGGGGAGATGGTGGCAGGATACAAGAATAAAGTTGTTATTATTATTATTGACACAACGACGTTGTATGACACAGCAAACAGGTCTTCTCCTTGTCAGCTTTTCCTTCAATTTTGTCAAGGAACTTTCCATGCAATGTTTTGTTGTGCCAGCTGTCAGCTCTAGTTTGTAGTGCGGTTTTCTTGTACTGATTTTTTTGTCTTCTGTGCTTTGAGGAGTTTCTGATTTTTTACTTCAATCAAAGCAGGTTCTTCACTTTGCTTTACATATTCTGCCAGGAAGTTGTTATTATTATTATTATTGTTGCTGTTGTTGTTGTTGTTGTTGTTGTTATTATTATTATTATTATTATTATTATTATCATTATGACACAGCAAACAAGATAGATATGCTGGATTTCGTATCACTATGCAGTGACCTCTAGTGTCCGAACTGTATAATGACATTATCCACTTAATGCATTTTCTGATTTCTTTCAGCTCTTACGGTGGTGTGACAAGTTATTCTCCAAAGTTGTGAAGGGCCAAACGACACCATGGGAGGTAAGATACTAATATGTTATTACTCTTAACAGAAATGTTCTTTGTTTGGACGGAGGTGCTTTAAGTAAGGCCAACCTATGGTGATATTATGAGTCCTTTACGAGGAGGATTTAGTGGAAATGATGTCAGTGGTGATGCATTTATGCCAAGGTAGCATTCAGAACTTTGGATAGTTCTTATATGTTTCAAATGGGAGCCTTCCAGTGGAAGGTGCCCATAGAATTGCACCGGAAGATTATTAGGGAGACTATATTAGTCAAATCTGCAAATAACCAATCCCACAAAGCGAAAATAAAAAGGAAACAAGTTCTGTTCATGAGTGGAAAAGTCAATAAAAAAATACAAACCTCTTCTTTTTTAAAACAGAAAACAATTTCCCCCCTCTCCCGCGATTCATCCCCTTGAAGCCTTGTTTCTACCAAGATTTCGACGAAGAGATCCCACCGCTCCACCGGACCACCGTCAAACGCCTTTACTACCTCTGGATGTGTGAGTTGCACGGTTGATACGTGGAAAAGGCACCGAGGGTTAAGAGAAGCATGTGCTGGAAAAAAAAGCAAGGGATCCGTCTGGGCTTTGTTTCCATTTGCTATTGATTGAAAAGGCCAGGCGAGTGGGGAAAAATAGAGCACGCTATTCTGTGACATAATGATACTAACAAGAAAACTATGTACACATTGAGGATCCCTTTTCCGTAAAACTTGGGACCAGGATTTTATTTATTTCTATTTATTTACTTAATTCTTATTCCCACCTTTCTCCTGATAATGATTGGGTTTTCTTTGGATTTGCTTATGTGCATAGTGAGATATCTTGCATGTAGTACCCAAACCTAAATGTAAAACTGTACTCCATTTATTATTATTATTATTACTATTATTCACTTTATTTATAGGACCCAAACCTAAATATAAAACTCACCTGTACTCCATATATTATTATTATTATTATTATTATTATACACTTTATTTATAGGACCCTAACCTAAGTATAAAACTCACCTGTACTCTATATACAGTATTATTATTATCCGCTTTATTTAAAGGACCCATACCTAAATATAAAATTCACTTGTACCTCATATACATTATTGTTATTATTATTATTATTATTATTATTATTATTATTATTATTATTCACTTTATTTATAGGACCCAAACGTAAATATAAAACTCACCTGTACTCCATATACAGTATTATTATTATTGTTATTATTATTATTGCACACTTTATTTATAAGTCCCAAACCTAAATATAAAGCTCACCTGTACTCCATATACATTATTGTTGTTGTTGTTGTTGTTGTTGTTGTTGTTGTTGTTGTTATACATTTTACTTATAGGACCCAAACCTAAATATAAAACTCACCTGTACTCCATATATTATTATTATTATTATTATTATTATTATTATTATTATTATTATTATTATTCACTTTATTTATAGGTCCCAAACCTAAATATAAAACTCACCTGTACTCCTATTATTGTTATTGTTGTTATTATTATTATTATTATTATTATTATTATTATTATACAAACAAGATAGACATGCTGGATTTCGTATCACAAAATCACAAGTCGAACACTTCCCACGTGTCTAGGACGGTGTGATGTATTTTCGGATGATGTGTGCAGATCCCAGCAGGGTGGCCTTTTGCAGTTGGCAGATCATGATTTTGTCAATGATTATTATTATTATTATTATTATTATTATTATTATTATTATTATTATTATTATTATATATCCCATGTCCCTCTCAAAAAATGCCCAAAGCACTGCACTGCACTGAAAACCTTCTGCATGCCTTTCTCTAACCGAGTGATCAGCAACCTTTCTTCTTCTCCTCCTTCCTTCCTTCCTTTCTTTCCGTCCTCTCTTCCTCTTCTTCTTTGTCTCTCTCTATCCATGTGTTTGCAGTGAATAGCATCACTTTGGCCGTGAACCTGATCGGCTGCCTTGCCTGGATGATCGGAGGCGGCGGAGCGGTTAACTTTGGGCTGGCCATTCTCTGGCTTATTCTCTTTACTCCCTGCTCCTATGTCTGCTGGTTTAGACCCATTTACAAAGCCTTCAAGTAAGTGGCAAAGTGTAGATGTATTGTGAGGCTCCAGGTCTTCATAAAAGAGCTTCATAAAAGAGGAGGGTCTCCTGTGCTTTAGTTAACTCCGAGCCATTGTGGTTCCAGAAATGATGCTCTGCTTTTTGGGCATACAAACCACATATACACACTATTTCCAAGGAGAGAGTGTGTGTGGCACGCAGGCTCAGAAAGCATGGGTGCCTGTCAGTGCCTGCAGCCAAGCGCCTCCTCTGGAGTATGAATTTCTTACTCTAGAGGTGCTTAGCTGCAGGCACTGGCAGACGTGCACGGTTTCTGGGCATGCACACCACATACTCTCTTTTTAAGGAGAGTGTGTGTGTGGCACGCAGGCTCAGAAAGCTTGGGTGTTTTCCAGTGCCTGCAGCCGAGCGCCTCCTCTGGAGTATGAATTTCTTATTCTAGAGGTGCTTGGCTGCAGGCACTGGCAGACGTGCACGGTTTCTGGGCATGCACACCACATACACTATTTCCAAGGAATGTGTGTGTGTGGCATGCAGGCCCAGAAAGCATGGGTGCTTGTCAGTGCCTGCAGCCGAGCGCCTCCTCTGGAGTAAGAATTTCTTGCTCTAGAGGAGGCGTTCAGCTGTAGGCACTGACAGCCATGTGCTCCATTTTCTGGGCATATAAACCACACATACATTTTCTTTCAAAGGAGTGTGTGTGTGTGGCATGCAGGCCCAGAAAGCATGGGTGCCTGACAGTGCCTGCAGCCGGGCACCTCCTCTGGAGTAAGAATTTCTTGCTCTAGAGATTTCAGGAAGCTCCCAAAAAACGGATCGGAGACCCACTGAAAGCAGGGACACGAAATGGGTCAAGGTTGATCATGAATGCACAACACTAATAATTAAGTTGTGGACAGCCATAGTTTATCATTTGGATTCAATCATTATTAATATTCGTTTTATTTCTTCTTTGTAGGACAGACAGTTCCTTCAGTTTCATGGCGTTTTTCTTCACTTTCATGGCCCAGCTCGTGATCAGCATCATCCAGGCAGTCGGCATCCCTGGTTGGGGAGTCTGGTAAGAATCCATTTCCAGTAGAAATTCAAGAAGAAGAAAAAACAAAACACATAAGCACCTTCCCTCGATCTGATTTTTAAAAATCTCTTATTCGTTTACTCCTTTTAAATGATTGCGTATAGTCCCACCTTTGGTGACTAATGAATTCTACTATTAACAAATGTTTTGCTGTGAAAAGGTAATGAACACATCCCAATCTTTCTTAAAGCTAGGCAGAGTTTGGAACTGTATTATAATATGTTCAATGTAGACCCATATAATGCAGTTTGATCTATGGCAGTGTAGATGCAGCCATTGTCGATATGTCCATCGGAGCTCGTTTTCGGTGAGGTCCCATACCCAGTCAACCTGACAACTTCCCTGGATTGCAACTTCTGATTAAATGACTGCTTCCGAGAGATCTGGCATTCCTCAAAGTCCCTCTTTTCCCTCCTTCTGGTTCCTCTTCAGTGGCTGGATCGCGGCAATATCCTTCCTTGGCACCAATGTGGGCTCGGCTGTTGTGATGCTCATCCCCACCGTCCTCTTCACGGCGATGTCCGTCTTCTCCTTCATCGCTCTCAGTATGGTAAGTGCATGAGAAAAGTCCACTCGTCCTAGATCGCTCTCCTGTTTTGCAAATGCTTGCAAGGAAGGTTATGGCAACCGTTTTTTGGGACAGGAGAGGTGTACTTCTTGCAAAACTTTAGAAGAGCGATCCAGGACAAGCATGGGGCAAAGTTGAGCGTATGCACATGCGCAGCTGTGGAAAGGGACGCCCGCCTGGTTGAGGATGCAAGCCAAGCGGCAGAGTTTTGTGGGGAAGGAGTTGCCAAGCTCATTCATTGCTATGATAAGTGCCTAGATTTGAATGGCGACTATGTTGAGAAGTGGTATTTGGGTCTGGCTTTCAACTGCATATGGTAAATGTTTTCTCCTATACTTTTTGAGGACGCAAGCGGCAGAGTTTTGTGGGGAAGGAGTTGCCAAGCTCATTCATTGCTATGATAAGTGCCTAGATTTGAATGGCGACTATGTTGAGAAGTGGTATTTGGGTCTGGCTTTCAACTGCATATGGTCAATGTTTTCTCCTATACTTTTTGAGGACGCAAGCGACAGAGTTTTGTGGGGAAGGGGTTGCCAAGCTCATCCCTCGCTATGATAAGAGCCTAAATTTGAATGGGGACTATGTTGAGAAGTGGTATTTGGGTCTGGCTTTCAACTGCATATGGTCAATGTTTTCTCCTATACTTTGTTCATTTTTAATTCCAAAACGTAATCTACTTTCTGGATAGCCCTCGTATATTCACAAGCTTTAGGAAATAACATATACTAACGATGACAAATTCCTCAATACTTTATTTCCCATACTACCACACTTTGCCACAGCAACACGTGGCCGGGCACAGCTAGTTGTTTTATATGATCATTTATAAAATGGCAGACCAAGACCTCAAAATTACTGCCAAAGTTGCTAGCTTTTGTGCAGCAGTGATAGCTTGTCGGTGCAAGATGTTGCCACAGTTTTAGAAGGTTTTAATATTTACTTCAGCATTTACCTTTGTCATTTTAGCATATAAATATTTTATATCGTTTTAACTACCACATTCAATACTGTGTTTTAACCTTGTTCTTCACTGTGTTTCTTAATATCTAATTGCATACGTTTCTACGCTATTCTGATGCTTGTACACTTTCTGTTGCTGGTCATCGTCTGTAATCTATATATATAAAAGGATAAAAAAATTTCGGCCTCGGACAAAACAACAAAACTACACATCCCAGAAACACTAAACTTGGCAATACAACCCCTCCTCCATGCCTCTACGTTCATACAACAAAAAGAAAAGAAAAATAAAGTCCTAATTAGAGGAAGAGGAATAATTGTTTTTATCCAATTGCTGCCAGTTAGAAGGCTAAGCTCCGCCCACTTGGCCTCCTAGCAACCCACTCAGCCCAGGGGACAGGCAGAGTTAGGCCTCACTTAGGCCTTTTCCACACTGCCTATAAAATACAGATTATCTGATTTTAACTGGATTATATGGCAGTGTAGACTCAAGTCCCTTCCACACAGCTATATAACCCATTTATAATGGACTTTGCCCTTTACCTTAACTACTACCAATTCCTCAATACTTTATTTCCCATACCACCATACTTCGCCACAGCAACGCGTGGCTGGGCACAGCTAGTATAATTAATATTATTATATTGTATTATTAGTATTATATTATAATACAATATAATATTATGAATATTAATTAATATTTATCAATATTAATATTTAAATATTATTATTTATTTATTTACAGTATTTATATTCCACCCTTCTCACCCCAAAGGGGACTTAGGGCGGATCACATTGTACACATATAAGGCTGGATTATTATTAACTGGATTATATGGCAGTGTAGACTCAAGGCCCTTCCACACAGCTATATAACCCATTTATAATGGACTTAATGTCAGGAGAAAACCTTTACCCTTTACCTTAACTACCACCAGTTCCTCAATACTTTATTTCCCATACCACCATACTTCGCCACAGCAACGTGTGGCCGGGCACAGCTAGTAAATAAATATAAATATATGATCATTGAATCGCATTATATGGCAGTGTAGATCCAGCCTGAAATGACATCTTATGCACATCCATTAGCCATGGAGAGTGCAATGGAGAGAAACCCATCCTGGATTGAGATGTGAATGTAAGCCTCCTTCATGTCTATTCTTCTGCTTCCTCTGAACACAGGTGCATAAGTTTTACCGAGGAAGCGGCGGGAGCTTCAGCAAAGCGCAAGAGGAGTGGACAACGGGCGCCTGGAAGAACCCGCACGTCCAGCAAGCGGCCCAAAACGCGGCCGTGGGGGCCGTCCAGGGCGGCATGATGCAGCACGAAACACAGTATTCGGCCACCCCTAACTATAACTACCCCAACGACATGTGAGAGCCGATCCCGATGAGAAAGATCCCGGGGAGATTGGGAGCCCAATGGGTTTGTGGCCGGAGCTGGGTAGGAAGAACTGGGACGGGAGCGTGTGTATGTATGTATGTATGTGTGTTTGTGTGTATGTCCGGATGTATGTTTCCGTGAATGTGGGTTACGGGGTGGGAAATCTTCCGCTGTACAGGAGGGATGGGTCTGTATCATAACTCCCTCGATAGCCAGGAGGTGCTTCAGAGTCTCCTCTTGATTCCTTTTACCCTCAACTATGTTCCTCAATAATCGTCCACGGAGATAATCTCTTTGAAGAAGTTGCGAGACAGTTGTATTGTGCCGTGGTGACTGTATGTGTGTGCTACATTTTTCTCTTTTGTGAAATAGTGTACAGTGGTGGGGTTTTTTTTCCTCTTAAATTTACCGTGGTGATAGCTGGTGTTTATAGTACTCTGGGCACCAATGTTGACAGTCCAATAGTGGCCCAAAGATGGATTTCGTGGCAAATGATCATTCATGATTCTGACGATCATTCTGTCCTTATTATTTGATTCTATGATTCCATGACTGTACATGACATTGTGTTGTCATGGCCGGGATCACATGTTTGTTGTGTGTTTTCCAGGCTGTATGGCCATGTTCCAGAAGCATTCTCTCCTGATGTTTCACCCACATCTATGGAAAACATCCTCAGAGGTTGTGAGGTATATTGGAAACTAGACAAAGGAGTTTATATATCTGTGGAAGGTCCATACATTCGGGAAAACACACAACAACTCTGTACAAGACATTGCCAATATTTGGGCACTTTGGCTATCTCCTTCCATGCCAATGGGCTCTGCTTCCCATTGAAATTCTATTTTCAGCATCTATTTGAGAGGTACTCCCACCTCCCTGTGCATTCCAGCCAA
Source organism: Anolis carolinensis (assembly GCF_035594765.1). NCBI lineage: Eukaryota > Metazoa > Chordata > Lepidosauria > Squamata > Anolidae > Anolis > Anolis carolinensis. The sequence goes on along the minus strand of NW_026943822.1, from coordinate 20,698,528 downwards.
ATCTATAGGCATCTGCCTCATTTTTTGGATCAGATGGAATGAGTTGGAGATTTCTCTCCTTTTGTTATGAACGTTTATGCCATTGACGTTAGGAGTGGAGCGGTTGAGCCAGAAATATACAGTGTTATAACAACAAAAATGACAAAGTAGGATGTATTTTACTTCTTGCTATGTGCAAAGGCTAGCTCAGGCATGGGCAAACTTGGGCCCTCCGGGTGTTTTGCACTTCAACTCCCACAATTCCTAACAGCCGGTAGGCTGTTAGGAATTGTGGGAGTTGAAGTCCAAAACACCCGGAGGGCCCAAGTTTGCCCTTGCCTGATCTACACGATAGAATTAATGCAACTTAGTGCTTTAACTATCATGTTAAACCACATTAATTCTACAGTGTGGATGCACCCCATGCAATGCTAAATATTTGAGGAACTGAAAGAAAATATTGGCAATACCCTTCTCCTTGGGGAAAAAACAGCAATCCAATGGAGAAAAGGATGCTGGCAATCTCTCTGTGCGTTTGTTTTCACTGACTCCCGAAATAGCCCTGGTGCCATGAGTAATCTTGTCAACACATCTAGTTCACAGCAGAGGTTTTTTTTTTCCTTGTAAAAAAAAATTAAAAAAAAGAATGAGTTATATATTAACCAATGGGGAAAAGGGGGAAATTTTAAATATCGGGACCACTTGTGATGATCATTCCGTGTCTGTCCCCGACGAAACAGTGTCAACCTGGAGATGAACGAATAAAGCAAATTATATTGAAAGTGTGGCTTCCTTTCCTTTTATCCTAGTGTGTCTTGTCAATATAAATCAGTGGTTCCCAACCTGTGGTGCGTGTAGCACCAGTGGTCCCCAAGAATTAAAAAAATATGGTTTCCAGCCTCACTGTTACTACACCGTTGCAATGAGAGTGACTGGTCTCGCAAAACCCTCGACAAGCCTCCTGACTGCTGCTTCTCCTCCTCTGTTCGCCCCAGCTTCTGCCAACCTAGTAGTTCGAAAACATGCAAATGTGAGTAGATGAATAGGTACTGCTCCGGCAGGAAGGTAACGGCGCTCCATGCAGTCATGCCGGCCACGTGACCATGGAGGTGTCTACGGACAACGCCGGCTCTTTGGCTTAGAAATGGAGATGAGCACCAACCCCCAGAGTCGGACACGTCTATACTTAATGTCAGGGGAAACCTTTACATTTATATTTTACTTCTCCACTTAAAAGAGGATACTTTTCCTGAGCTATGAATAAACTCAGGGCCCTTCCACACAGACAATCCACAACACTTGCTTCAAACTGAGTCCACACTGCCATATAATCCAGTTCGAAGCAGATAATCTGGATAATTTGTTCTGGTTTTAAGTGTTTTATCGTATTTTAAAATGTTTAAATTGTTTATTTTATTGGATTGATGTATCATTGTTTTTGTTCTAGATATTGGTTGAAATTGTTTTATTTTGTTTCTGTTTTGGGCTTGGCCCCATATTAGCCACCCCGAGTCCCTTCTGGAAGATGGTGGCGAGATAGAAAAATAAAATAAATTATTATTATTATTATTATTATTATTATTATTATTATTGACACAGCGACATTGTATGTATTAACAAGATAGATATGCTGGATTTTCTATCACAAAATCACAAGTCGAAAACTTTGCAAGTGTCATTATTATTATTATTATTATTATTATTAGAAACACAACAAGATGAGTCCACAGCAGACACTCTGCTGGCTGTTGTATTGGATAACACATCGGACACTTCCCAAGTGTTGTCGGCTTCTTCTTCTTCTTCTTCTTCTTCTTCTTCTTCTTCTTCTTCTTCTTCTTCTTCTTCTTCTTCTTCTTCTTCTTATCATTATTATTATTATTATTATTATAAAGACACAGCAAACAAGATAGACATGCTGGATTTCGTATCACAAAATCACAAGTCGAACACTTCCCAAGTGTCTAGGACTGTGTGATGTATTTTCGGATGATGCGTGCAGATCCCAGTAGGGTGGCCTTTTGCAGTTGGCAGATCGTGATTATTATTATTGTATAGTGGTGTAGCTCCAGCTATAGGAGCCTATGGCTGAGCCAAAGCCTTTATTGCTCATCTATAAAAATTAAAAAGTTGCAGTTCCACAATTCGGCCACTCGATGGCAGCAAAGAACCTTATATTGGAGCTGCAAAGAACTGGGCCAAAGACGCCGCTGTGGCTTTAAGCAGAAGATCAAGGGGTGCAATTTTAAATATGTCCACTGGAGGCGCAAAAGGACTGGCGGTCATTAGGGCGCAGTTGATTAAAGCGAAGGGAAGAAGCGGAAGTTTCTTTTCGTGCCGGTCTAGCTCCACTCTATGGCTACTATTCTCGCCTATGGAAGGTAGGAACCGGAAAGTCCGTTTCTCAATGATGTCCGGTGCTGCGCGCCTAACCTTTTGCAGGTGAATCGGAAGGACCGGATTGATGTCGTTTCTGGTAATTAAAATATATATATAAATATTGACGTTTGATTGTGGGCGAAGCAAAACACAATTTTAAACCGCTACATTCCTGGGATCTGTAGTTTTCCAAGGTCTTGTGCCTTTTCTGTCAAAGAGGGCTGGAGCCACACTAGCTACAACTCTCAGGATCCCAAAACATTGGGCTATGGCAGTTAAAGTGGGGTCAAAGCACGTTAATTCTACAGTGTAGATACACCTTGATGATAAGAGCTGCTTGGATTGTGTTGGGGCCTCCTGATCTCGAGTTTGGATGGCCATCTGTCAGGAGGGTTTTGGTTGTGCATTTTATTTATTTATTTATTTATTTACAGCATTTATATTCTGCCCTTCTCACCCCGAAGGGGACTCAGGGCGGATCACATTACACATATAGGCAAACATTCAATGCCTTTTTAACATAGAACAAGGACAAGATAAACATAGGCTCCGAGCGGGCCTCAAACTCATGACCTCCTGGTCAGAGTGATTCATTGCAGCTGGTTTCAGATGGCTTGCTCTCCAGCCTGTGCCACAGCCCGGGCCTAGCAGGGGGTCAGACTGGATGGCCTTTGGGAGTCTCTTCTAATATATAGAATATTGAATATATATTGAATATATAGAAGCAGTTTCCACTTTCTCCATGGTAGGGGATACCTGTAAACCTACCCCGCAGTAATGTTGATGGTAATCTGACCAGGGTGAAGGATATCCTAAATTTGGGAATGTCTGCTAAATTGTGTTCTCTTTGTTTGCAGCTCTAATGCGGATGCTTCCTGAGGCCAATATGAATCCCATCCCAGAGTCGGACCCACAATGCTTGACCAAACAGAAGAAGGTCCACCTTCTTGTTGGCGTCACTGGAAGCGTGGCCGCCTTAAAGCTGCCTCTTCTCGTCTCTGAGCTTCTGAAGATACCTGGAGTGAGTACATGCTACACAGATTCTTTGAGTAACAGATAGGATTTACATTTTTTTTACAGTAGTATCTTATTTATTTTGTTTGCAAGTCACCCATGGTCTAATCGTTAATAAACTACTACAGTAGAGTCTTGCTTATCATACATAAACGGGCCAGCAGAATGCTGGATAAGCGAAAATGTAGGATAATAAGTAGGGATTAAGGAAAAGCCTATTAAACGTCAAATTTTACATCATATTTTACAACAAATTGACAGAAAAAGTAGTTCAATACATGGTAATGTTACGTAGTATTTATTTAGGCTCTGAGCGGGCCTCGAACTCATGACCTCCTGGTCAAAGTGATTCATTGCAGCTGGTTGCAGCTGGCTTGCTCTCCAGCCTGCGCCACAGCCCAGGCTGTGTAATTACTGTATTTACGAATTTAGCACCAAAACTTCACAATGTATTGAAAATATTAACTAGTAAAACATTGACTACTAAAATGCAGACTGTGTTGGATAATATAGAATATTGAAGGTTGAATAAGCGAGAGACTACTGTACTACTATTTACTAGGGAATAGAAACCCTTGGCATGGATGAGAGGTATAAAATTCTGGCTGCATATATATTTTCAAGCAGACCCCAATAGCTATTATTTATTTACAGTAGAGTCTCACTTATCCAACACTCGCTTATCCAACGTTCTGGATTATCCAACGCATTTTTGTAGTCAATGTTTTCAATATATAATGATATTTTGGTGCAAAATTTGTAAATACAGTAATTACTACGTAGCATTACTGAGTACTGAACTACTTTTTCTGCCAGATTTATTGTATAACATGATGTTTTGGTGCTTAATTTGAAAAATCATAACCTAATTTGATGTTTAATAGGCTTCTCCTTAATCTCTCCTTATTATCCAACATATTCGCTTATCCAACGTTCTGCTGGCCCGTTTATGTTGGGTAAGTGAGACTCTACTGTGTTTATTTATTTACTACATTTATATCCCGCTCTCAGAGCGGCTTACAAATCAAATGAACATACTATATATTATTAGCATAGCACAATATAAGCATTAAATTACTATATTGTACTATATCATTATATGGTAATATTATTAGTAATATTACATTTAATATATAATATATAATTAATATTATATATTATATATTAGTAGTATATTGTATTCCATTATAATATTGTTATCAATTATATTCCCTCTTTGTTATCAGGTCATTTTATTTCAGAATGGTTTTCTTTGATTCTCAGAAAGATTGATGCAATTGACCCGTCTTTGGAAGCATTCTTTTTGCTCGCAAATGTGGAAGCCTGCATGTCAGTCAAGAGCATACTTTTTGGATCTTGAATTTCATAATCTGACTCTTGCAGCAAAGACAACTTGTTCCCCATCCACGTCATTAATTCCATGCGAGTGTGGAGTCATAGCAGCATAACTATTGCTATTTACAAATGGTGTAATCTGCATTATTTTCAATGGGAATAAACCATCTAGAAGTGGTGCATAGGATTATAAATACTCAGTTCAGCTCCCAACCTCAAATAACTCCTCTCTGGCCCTTCTTCCCCATTCCTGGTTTCTTTTTCCAGCTGGAAGTGCAAGTGGTGACTACAGAAAATGCTAAGCATTTCTACAATTCGGAGGAGATCCCCGTAACTCTCTACAGCGATGCAGATGAATGGCAAGTCAGTGATGCTCAGCTCCACTAAGCTTTCCAAGTACAGCATTTTCCTGGTTTGGGTGGGACTTAAATTGTTTCCAAAGGGAGTGCTGTTGGTGTAGTGTATTTCAGTGGCCATTTCACTAAACCATAGCCTCTTTAAGTCTCATTTGGCAGAGAAAAAGCGGGATATAAATACAAAGAGTAATGATAATAATAGGGCTATTTTCTCCATAGCTGTGGAAGGGGCGCTCAGATCCTGTGCTCCACATCGAACTCAGGCGCTGGGCTGACCTGATGCTGGTGGCGCCTTTGGATGCAAACTCCTTGGCCAAAGTAGCAAATGGCCTCTGTGACAACCTCCTGGTGAGTTGCCGATCGTTGTAGCTGATATCACATGTTCCCTGTGCCTAGCGGTTGACTGATACCATCAACTGTTTTAGTATTCTTGTCTTACATAGTATTCCTGTTTTATCTTTTTGTACTATGAATTGTATTTATATTGTTGTTTATTTTGTCAATGTTGTTCAGGACTTTCCTCCATGTAAATAAAGTTATTATTATTATTATTGTTAATTGCACCACTTTATCCACAAGCGTTTTGTTCAGGTGAGACTCAGATTTAAACCAAAGAAAAACACAGACTGGAAACCTTTATTAGATTATACCAGGAAAGAAAAGAAATACAGTAGAGTCTCACTTATCCAAGCCTCGCTTATCCAAGCTTCTGGATTATCCAAGCCATTTTTGTAGTCAATGTTTTCAATATATCGTGATATTTTGGTGCTAAATTCGTAAATACAGTAATTACAACATAACATTACTGTGCATTGAACTACTTTTTCTGTCAAATTGGTTGTATAACATGATGTTTTGGTGCTTAATTTGTAAAATCATAACCTAATTTGATGTTTAATAGGCTTTTCCTTAATCCCTCCTTATTATCCAAGATATTCACTTATCCAAGCTTCTGCCGGCCCATTTAGCTTGGATAAGTGAGACTCTACTGTATTAGTAATATAAAGACATAAGCCTAGATAAAAACTTGCTAAATACAGAGGAGCAGAATCAAGAATAAAATACAGTCAATACAGGGGAAGGGGTATCTCCTGCAACAAAATAACATGGACAAGGATGGAAGTCACAAAAACTTTTTATTATTCTTTTTTTCTTCTCTCTTTTCTTCTTCTTCTTTTTTTCCCCTTCTTTTTATGTACTCATTCCCTACTTTCCTATGAGATTCCAAAGTTCTCCTACTTTTAATGTAATTCTTTGAAAATTTCATAAATAAATTTTGGAAAAAAAAGATTTAAACTAAACTGGCACTAAACTAGAACTCCTTTGGAGACTTGGCGTTTTTATATACTAAATAACAGCAGTCTTTTATGCTTAAATCTGAACTCTCCTTAGAAGGCAAGATGGTTTAGCTGAGACTGTCATACTTTGGACATAAGACATACTAGAAAAGGTGAATGTTTGGTCAGGTAGATGATAAGGATAAGAAGACTGTTTGATCAAAAAGACATGGTCCTGTTTTTGCAAGACCAGAGCAAGACCTGTTGATGATAAGATGACTCAGAAGTCTTCATAGAAGTCAACTTGATGGCAATTTCAAATGACCACAGTATTTCCAGTTTGTTGGACCTTTTTGGCAGAGAGCCTATTCCCAGTATGAAGAGATCCTACTCCCAGTATGACAAGGGAGACTTCCCAATGGTTTATTGTTTATTGTTCTCGACAGACTTGTGTCATCCGTGCCTGGGATCTGAGCAAGCCGCTGCTCTTCTGCCCTGCCATGAACACGGCCATGTGGGAGCATCCCATCACTGCCCAGCAAGTGGAAAAACTCAAGGGCTTTGGCTACGTGGAGATTCCTTGCATTGTGAAGAAGCTGATCTGTGGAGACGAAGGTGGGTCGCTAAGCCAATGCTGTGTAGCTTAATATTTAATTTTATTTTCATGTGTGTATGCTTTTTCAAGTTTTAAATTGTATGGCACCGGTTTTACTGTGAGCCTCGCTGAATCTCTTACAATGATAATATAAATGATAATAATAATAATCACCACCATCATCATCATCATCTTGCAGGTCGGGGTGCCATGGCAGAAGTGTCAACCATTGTGGAGAAAGTCAAGGCAGTTTTGTCAGAGTTGGACCTGCCCAATCAAAGCTGATCCTCAGTTGGCGTTTCAGGATTTCTAATACGGGGAAAAAAATCAAGAAAAAGTAAACACTACAAGCTTGGATTTAACCCTGACCAGCTGTTTGGACACAGTGTATAGCTGGAGACTTTTTGCTAACAAATCTGAACTCACAGTTTTGCTGCCTTTTGTGCAATCTCCAGCCGGAAGAGGGAGCAGCAAGCTTCTGAATAATTTGGTGGTGAGTCTGACAGAGCCATTGAGAGAAGAAGGTGATGCAAAGACAGACAGTGTCCTGAAGAGGGCACTGAGAATTTCTGCAGAATTATTTTCTTTGAGCTCATGACTTGCAATAGAGTTCCCATCCCTTTATCTCTTTTTTTTGGTCTCAGTTTCTACATTTCTTTATTCAAAAGGCTATATTGGCATATTGGAGATGGAGGCGGGTTATACATAAATTATTATTATTTTATGTTATGATACAGCAAACAGGATAGATATGCTGGATTTCGTTTCACAAAATCACAAGTCGAACACTTCCCAAGTGTTTGGGACTGTGATGTAATTTTGGATGGCCTTTTGCAGTTGGCAGATCGTAATTTTGTCAATGTCTATTGTTTCCAAATGCCGGCTGAGATCTTTTGGCACGGCACCCAGTGTGCCCATCACCACCGGGACCACCTGTACTGGTTTCTGCCAGAGTCTTTGAAGTTCGATCTTGAGGTCCTGATAGCGGCTGAGTTGTTCATGTTGTTTTTCATCAATTCGACTGTCACCTGGTATGGCGACATCAATAATCCAAACCTTTTTCTTTTCCACAACTGTGATGTCTGGTGTGTTGTGTTCCAGAACTTTGTCAATCTGGATTATTATTATTATTATTCCATGGTAGGGAGTCCCCGGTGGCACAGTGGATTAAACCGCTGAACTGCTGAACTTGCTGACCATTAAGTCCAGTCGTGTCCAACTCCGGGGCTTTGTGCTCATCTCCATTTCTAAGCTGAAGAGCCGGCGTTGTCCGTAGAAACCTCTACGGTCATGTAGCCACTGGCATGACTGCATGGAGCGCTGTTATTACAGTAGAGTCTCACTTATCCAACATAAACGGGCCAGCAGAATGTTGGATAAGCGAATATGTTGGATAATAAGGAAGGGTTAAGGAAAAGCCTATTAAACATCAAATTAGGTTATGATTTTACAAATTAAGCACCCAAACATCATGTTTTACAACATATTTGACAGAAAAAGTAGTTCAATACGCAGTAATGCTATGTTGTAATTATTGTATTTACGAATTTAGCACCAAAATATCATGATGTATTGAAAACATTGACTATAAAAATGTGTTGGATAATCCGGAACGTTGGATAAGCGAATGTTGGATAAGTGAGACTCTACTATTATTATTACTATTTCAAGCCTAGAGTCTCAAGTTTTAGATTATTCAATTTCCCCTCTTCTCTGGATAATTACAAACTGCTTTTGCTTACACTTTCTACACAAGGTAAATATAAAATATTGCCATGCTATGTTGTAAAGCTGTGTCTCACCCCTTTCTGGGATATTCCCCTGCCAGACCATATTTAAAAGTGCTTGTTATTAAGATAACGATCGCATTATTATTAGTAGTAATTCTCGTGATGGTGGAAGATGACGCTTCTGCCGGGCGCTGGCTGGCTGCTTGTGAATGTTGGACCCAACCCTTTTCACCCAAGGGTTGCCGTCCTTTTCTGCCTGCGTGGAAGAAAACCTTCTCGCTAATGGGGCTTAATTAACGCCAAGACAGAGACCCAGTCCTGCTTGGCGAAGTCATGAAATTATGGTTTGGAACGAGACTTTGGATTTTGTCTTCTAGGTTTTCATGTTGCCAGTGCCGAGTCAGCGACTGCGCCCTAAAAATAATCCCTGGCATCTGACAACCATCAATGCTATTTTAATTTTTATATATATATAGATATATATATATATATATATATATATATATATATATATATATATATATATAACATATTATATATATGTATAATATTCATAATGTTATATTGTAATATGATATACTAATAATACAATATAATAATATTAATTATATATCATATTTTACATGTAATATTACTAATAATATTACAATATATTGATATAGTACAATATAGTAATTTATTGCCAGTATTGTACTATGCTAATAATATAATATTGTATGTAAATTTAATTTGTAAGCCGCTCTGAGTCCCCTTCGGGGTGAGAAGGGTGGCATATAAATGTAGCAAATAAATAAATAATAAATAAATGGCCAGCTGGGTTCTGGTCCACCCAAATGTATGGCACAGCCACCTTGTTGACCCTAAACAAATTTTAGTTGGCCAATATCCGGAGAGAGGATACGGGTCCGGCTGTTATGAATGTCGTACTATACTTCAGATCCCACAGATCTACCAGTAAATCCAGTTCCTTTCCACTCTTGAACCAGAAGGTCTTTTAAGGTTCTTCCCAGCGCAGTGTTACTTTGAAATCTCAATTACATGTTTTCCCTGGGCAACCATAACATTAGAAAAGCTGTGACAGGAGTTACATCTAAATAAAGCACAAATCGGTTTAATTAGTTTAGTTCGTTCCTTTACATCTCACCTTTCTTATGAAATTTACTCAAGGGCAGACTACAAGAAACAATAGAAAACAAATGATATGTATCAAAGAGATGAGAATGCCCCAAAGGGAAAAGACGTACAAAGGCGCTTCTTTGTATGCACGCAGCGGCATGCAACGAGAGTATCGAAAGAGCGCAATAAGCAAAACTCTATCAATATTTACCCAAGTTCAAGGCAGGGATCTGTCCTCCGCAGTCGGCAAGGCCAGCCTGCACTTGATTTGAATGCAGCGCCAATGTTTGCAAACATGACCGTTCCTGATCCCAAACACTGGCACATTTGTAGATGTGGGAAGGTTTAGCCCCCCAGTTCTACCTGGGAAAGGTAGACCCCAAAGATAAACCCATCATGGGTTGCTGGGAGTTTTCTAGACTGTATGGCTATGTTCCAGAAGCATTCTCTCCTGATATTTTGCCCACATCTATGGCAGGCATCCTCAGAGGTTGTGAGGTCTGTTGGTCTGCCGCCCGCAAGTTTCCCATTAAATGCAGCACTTTACGCACCTAACTCACCCATTAGGCTTACAATTACATTCCTCGCACTTTGGCCCAGTTTGCACTTGTTTAATCCTTGTTTTGTTTGTATTTTTTTTTGTTCTATTGTGATTACCGGGCTCGGCCCCATGTTAGCTGGCCTGGGTCCCTTCGGGGAGATGGAGGCGGGGTATAAAAAGAAAGTTATTATTGACACAACTTTATTTATTTCGTGTCAAAAGCATTGTACAACAAATACATTTCAAATAATGGAAATTGACACAACAACATTGTATGACACAGCAAACAAGACAGATATGCTGGATTTCGTATCACAAAATCACAAGCAGATCCCAGTCAGGTGGCCTTTTGCAGTTGGCAGATCATAATTTTGTCAATGTCTATTGTTTCCAAATACTGGCTGAGATCTTTTGGCACGGCACCCAATGTGCCCATCACCACCGGGACCACCTGTACTGGTTTCTGCCAGAGTCTTTATTTTATTATGACACAGCAAACAAGATAGACATGCTGGATTTCGTATCACAAAATCACAAGTCGAACACTTCCCAAGCATTTAGGACTATGTGATTTATTATTATTATTATTATTATTATTATTATTATTGACACAACAACATTGTATGACGCGGAAAACAAGATAGATATGCTGGATTTCGTATCACAAAATTACAAGTCAAACACTTCCCAAGTGTCGAGGACTGTGTGATGTATTTTCGGATGATGTGTGCAGATCCCAGTAGGGTGGCCATTTGCAGTTGGCAGATCGTGATTTTGTGCCGGCTGAGATCTTTTGGCACGGCACCCAATGCGCCGATCACCACCGGGACCACCTTCACTGGTTTCTGCCAGAGTCTTTATTATTATTATTATTATTATTATTATTATTATTATTATTATTATTATTTTATAGATGTGGGTGAAATTTCAGGAGAGAATGCTTATGGAACACGGGCATACAGCCCGGAAAACTCACAGCAACCCAGTGATTCCGCCCATGAACGCCATTGACAACACAACCTATCATGGGTTTTTCTGAGACTGAGAAAGTGTGACTTGCTTAAGATTGCCCATTGGATCACCATGGCTGAACAAGGAGTCTTGCTTGGTCTCTAGAGTCATAGTCCAAGACTCAAACCACTACTTCTTGCTGGGTTTCTGTCTTTGCCCTTTGCTCTTCCATGTCCACTGATGAGCCAGGACACTGACATCAAAGGCAGGAACAAACAAACTGCTGGAAGAGGTCTTTTCAGGTCTTTGTTCCCTGTTGAAGTAGGGTTGGGAGGCCTGGGAGCTTCCCTTGTTGGGAAACACGATCGGAAAACACTTGATGATGGAAAACACTCAAAGATCAAACATTAACTACTTGTTACGTGGGAATGGGGTGAGTGACTGGTGGTGACCCCAAGTTGGATTACAGAGGGCTTCTCCCCTTTTTCCTTTGATCCATCTAGGTTAGGTCAGTGGCCCTGTCCCATAAACAGAATTGGCTCACGCGTCATTTAAAAGGATCGGTCCCACACAAACAGGAGCGTCCGGACAGAATGTTCATCCCGGGTACCGACTGTTGCCAAGCACAAAAGAAAGGCTAAAGTCTCGTACAATTTTATACAAAAGCAAATGTTCTTTTGGATTTTGGGATTATTCCTGAACTGCCTTGCTTTTGGATTTACAAGAGACATTTGATGGCTGACTTTTTTGGATTTTTTAGAGCCCCCGGTGGTGCAGCAGATTAAACTGCTGAACTTGCTGACCGAAAAGTTAGCAGGTTCGAGCTTCTGCTGTTAGCTGTTAGCCCCTTAACGTCAGGGGAAACCTTTACCTAATAATAATAATAATAATAATAATAATAATAATAATAATAATAATAATAATAATAATAATAATTTTAAGGGGGCCCTGATGGCTCAGTGTGTTAAAGTGCTGAGCTGCTGAACTTGCAGACCAAAAGGTCCAAGGTTCAAATCCCGGGAGCGGAATGAGCACCCGCTGTTAGCTCCAGCTCCTGCCAACCTAGCAGTTCAAAAACATGCCAATGTGAGTAGATCAATAGGTACCGCTCCGGCGGGAAGGTAACGGTGCTCCATGCAGTCATGCCGGCCACATAACCTTGGAGGTGTCTATGGACAATGCCGGCTCTTTGGCTTAGAAATGGAGATGAGCACCAACCCCCAGAGTCAGACATAACTGGACTTAACGTCAGGGGAAACCTTTACCTTACTAATAATAATTTTATTTTTGTACCCCGACATACGACACAAAGCGCCTAAAGCAATGCATAAAATCAACACACAGTACAATACAGAAAGTAAAACCAATAGCATATAAAACAATTTAAACTCAGAATAATACTCCATAACCTATGGTGACAACTGGCCAAACTGTAAACAGGCTCCTGACCAAGTGCAAAATGCCTGGAGGATGAAATGGGTTGGTTCAAAAATATGTTTTCTGAGCACTGAGAATATTATAGTTGGCCTTCCACATTTGCTTTTGTGGATTTGATTAATATTCATTTTTCCATCTTTGTGGGGATCCTTTGCCCCTAACTCCATGGAAGTGGAGGACCTACTTTATTATTACTCATTTGTTCTGATTTTATGTGTATTTTTAAAATGTTTAAATTGTTTATTTTATTTACCTTATTACTGTTTTTGTTTTGATATTCGTTGTAATTGCTTTATTCTGTTTTGTTTTGGGCATCGGCCCATGTTAGCTGCCCCGAATCCCTTCGGGGAGATGGTGGCGGGATAGAAAAATAAATTATTATTTTATTATGACACAGCAAACAAGATAGATATGCTGGATTTCCTATCACAAAATCACAAGTCAAACACTTCCCAAGTGTCTAGGACTGTGTGATGTATTTTCGGATGATGCGTGCAGATCCCAGTAGGGTGGCCTTTTGCAGTTGGCAGATCGTGATTTTGTCAATGCCTATTGTTTCCAAACGCCGGCTGAGATCTTTTGGCACGGCACCCAGTGTGCCGATCACCACCGGGACCACCTGCACTGGTTTCTGCCAGAGGCTTTGAAGTTCAATCTTGAGGTCCTGAGAGCGGCTGAGTTTTTCCTGTTGTTTTTCATCAATGCGACTGTCACCTGGGATGGCAACATCAATGATCCAAACCTTGTTATTTTCCACAACTGTGATGTCTGGTGTGTTGTGTTCCAGAACTTTGTCAGTCTGGATTCGGAAGTCCCACAGTATCTTTGTGTGCTCATTTTCCAATACTTTTGCAGGTTTGTGATCCCACCAGTTCTTTGCTGCTGGGAGGTGGTACTTGAGGCATAAGTTCCAATGAATCATTTGGGCCACATAGTTGTGCCTCTGTTTGTAGTCTGTCTGTGCGATTATTATTATTATTATTATTATTATTATTATTATTATTATTATTATTATTATTATTATTATTTTACTAGCTGTGCCCGGCCACGCATTGCTGTGGCGAAGTATGGTGGTAGTTAAGGTAAAAGGTAAAGGTTTCCCCCTGGCATTAAGTCCATTATAAATGGGTTATATAGCTGTGTGGAAGGGCCTTGAGTCTACACTGCCATATAATCTAGTGCAAATTAGATAATCTGTGGAAGAGACCTAAGTGAGGCCTAACTCGGCTTGTCCCCTGGGCTGAGTGGGTTGCTAGGAGATCAAGTGGGCAGAGATTAGTCCTCTAACTGGCAGCAATTGGATAAAAACAATTATTCCTTTCCCTCTAATTAGGACTTTTCTTTTCTTTTTGTTGTATCAACCTAGAGGCGTGGATGATGGGTTGTGTTGTCAAATTTCGAGGTTGGGGGGCCTGTAGTTTTGTTGTTTTGTTGGTCGCCGTGATGCCATCACTCATTTATATATATAGATTTGGAAGCTGCATATTTCTAGATACTAGGCTAGATGGCCTGAAATACCCTTCCTCACTGGAAGATTGTGCGAATAAACGAAGTCCTTGTGTCAGAAATGAAAAAGGGGAAGGCAATGCACAACTGATTCTGAGGAACGTTCATGGATTCTCTCACATTGTGCCGGAGGGGATCTTGCGGCCAGAACCGGAAGGATGGTAAAACCAGTGGTTCAAAGCCCTGGATCTTACGGGTTGGAAAGGAAACGAGAAGAGGAACCAAAACTGAAACTGTGGCCATCTTACGCAAAGTGTGGTACGGCTTGATTCCAAGTAAGCTGCTAAAGGATTGAGCTGTCCATTTCACAAGACCAAAGTAAGAGGTGGGCATCTTGAAATGCAGTAAAACCAGCTGTTTGTTGGATTGATTCATCCATATCCTGAAACACAGAGAAAACCTTTCCCTCCTCTGTTGCTTTGGTGGTCTCCTTTCCAGAGGATGGCCAACCACCTTCACCTCTTAGTTGGATGCTCTTTGCTCTTTCTGAGGGACATCGGGTGGGAGTTTGCCCTCCTGACTTCCTTTGCCATCTTTAAAACAGTTGATAAAATTGGGTTGGATTGTTTGCTGGGTCCCATGATGGAAAACTGAGACTCCAAATTAAACAATAACAACAAAAACCAAACTTGTAATCCTCGGAATGTAAAGTTTTATTATTTTTATTTATTTATTACTATTATTTATATGACACAGCAAACAAGACAGATATGCTGGATTTCGTTTCACAAAATCACAAGTCGAACACTTCCCAAGTGTCTAGGACTGTGTGATGTATTTTCGGATGATGTGTGCAGATCCCAGTTGGGTGGCCTTTTGCAGTTATTATTATTATTATTATATTATTATTATTATTTTATCATGACACAGCAAACAAGATAGATATGCTGGATTTCGTTTCACAAAATCACAAGTCGAACACTTCCCAAGTGTCTAGGACTGTGTGATGTATTTTCGGATGATGTGTGCAGATCCCAGTTGGGTGGCCTTTTGCAGTTATTATTATTATTATTATTATTATTATTATTATTATTATTATATTATTATTATTATTATTATTTTATCATGACACAGCAAACAAGATAGATATGCTGGATTTCGTTTCACAAAATCACAAGTCGAACACTTCCCAAGTGTCTAGGACTGTGTGATGTATTTTCGGATGATGTGTGCAGATCCCAGTTGGGTGGCCTTTTGCAGTTGTTATTATTATTATTATTATTATTATTATTATTATTATTATTATTAATATTATTATTATTATTATTTTATCATGACACAGCAAACAAGATAGATATGCTGGATTTCGTTTCACAAAATCACAAGTCGAACACTTCCCAAGTGTCTAGGACTGTATGATGTATTTTCGGATGATGTGTGCAGATCCCAGTTGGGTGGCCTTTTGCAATTATTATTATTATTATTATTATTATTATTATTATTATTATTATTTTAGTATGACACAGCAAACAAGATAGATATGCTGGATTTTGTATCACAACATCACAAGTCGAACACTTCCCAAGTATCTAGGACTGTGTGATGTATTTTCGGATGATGCGCGCAGATACCAGTAAGGTGGCCTTTTGCAGTTGGCAGATCGTAATTTTGTCCATGTCTATTGTTTCCAAATGCCGGCTGAGATCTTTTGGCATGGCACCCAATGTGCTGATCACCACCGGGATCATTTATTATTACGGATTCGAACCACCGACCTTTTGGTCAGCAGTCCTGCCGGCACAAGAACCTGGAAGAGCTCAGATCTTCCAGATTCTTTGAGCTGACCCTTTATGCCTTTGCTTTAAAGCAGTGTTTCTCAACTTGGGTCCCCAGATGTTTGTGGCTTACAACTTCCAGAAATCCCAACCAGTTTACCTATTGTTAGGAGTTCTGGGAGTTGAAGGCCAAAAACATCTGGGCACCCCAGATTGAGAACCACTGCTTTAAAGGAAATAAGTGATTGTAAGTTTCCAGGGTGCTTATAGAGTTGAAGAAGTGGAGGCTGTCCCATTTCACATTCTCCTCCATGCACAAAAATTGGATCTGGATTGAATTTGTTTCTAGCAACCCAATTTTATTTGGGATATTTTGGGAAATGCTCCGGTGTGCGGAGCATTGGGCTCGCAAACCTAATCATTTTCTCAACATTTTCAGGGATGAAGACTCTCAAGTGTTTCCAGACATCATTCGGCATGATCGCCAAAAGGGACGGCCAACAGTAAATGATTATGGGACTTGTAGTCGCAAATATTATGGGACTCGTAGTCGCAAATATTATGGGACTTGTAGTCGCAAATATTATGGTACTTGTAGACGCAAATATTATGGTACTTGTAGTCGCAAATATTATGGTACTTGCAGTCGCAAATATTATGGTACTTGCAGTCGCAAATATTATGGTACTTGCAGTCGCAAATATTATGGGACTTGTAGTCGCAAATATTATGGGACTTGTAGACGCAAATATTATGGGACTTGCAGTCGCAAATATTATGGTACTTGCAGTCGCAAATATTAGGGTACTTGCAGTTGCAAATATTATGGGACTTGTAGTCACAAATATTATGGGACTTGTAGTCGCAAATATTATGGGACTTGTAGTCGCAAATATTATGGGACTTGTAGTCGCAAATATTATGGGACTTGTCGTCGCAAATATTATGGGACTTGTAGTCGCAAATATTATGGGACTTGTAGTCGCAAATATTATGGGACTCGTAGTCGCAAATATTATGGGACTTGTAGTCGCAAATATTATGGTACTTGTAGACGCAAATATTATGGTACTTGTAGTCGCAAATATTATGGTACTTGCAGTCGCAAATATTATGGTACTTGCAATCGCAAATATTATGGGACTTGTAGTCGCAAATATTATGGGACTTGTAGACGCAAATATTATGGTACTTGTAGACGCAAATATTATGGTACTTGTAGACGCAAATATTATGGGACTTGTAGTCGCAAATATTATGGTACCTGTAGACGCAAATATTATGGTACTTGTAGTCGCAAATATTATGGTACTTGTAGTCGCAAATATTATGGGATTTGTAGTCGCAAATATTATGGGACTTGTTATCGCAAATATTATGGGACTTGTAGTCGCAAATATTATGGGACTTGTAGTCCCAAATACCAGGCTGGCCCTGGTTCCCTCCCTCTGCTTCTAAACCTTGGACACAGTCCAAGTTTGCTTGAAAAATAAAAGCCCTGAAAAGCCAACGAAAGTGGTTGGTAACAGTACCTGCCTAGTTGATGGCATAACATTTGCAGGTTGTAATTTATAGCAGAGGAAATAATTAGTATGATGTAAGCAGCACTCAATGCATCTGAAGTCGTAGATTTAAGACTTAAGATACCAATTTCATGCTCTCGGTGAATCTCTAAGGGGCAACAAGATAGCTTTTTATATGATTGAAACAGTAACCTGATACTTTTCATTCTGCAAATGACGGCTTTGGTTAGATAATGAATTCTCTCTCCATGTTGTTGAAGGCTTTCATGGCCAGAATCACAGGGTTGTTGTGTGTTTTCCGGGCTGTATGGCCATGTTCCAGATACCTCTCAACCTCTGAGGACGCCTGCCATAGATGTGGGAGCAGTACCTATTGATCTACTCACATTAGCATGTTTTCGAACTGCTAGGTTGGCAGAAGCTGGAGCTCACAGCGGGCTCTCACTCTGCTCCCTGGGTTCGAACCTGTGACCTTTCGGTCTGCAAGTTCAGCAGCTCAGCGCTTTAACACACTGGGCCACCCCATCCCACCCCATCTCCCCGAAGGGCGGCTTACATGGGGATCAAGCCCTAAAAACACAGTGATACATAGCATAAAATTACATTCCAAAATTAATACATAAATATATATAAAAACATCGAACATCATAAGCATTCCCTCCTGACGTTTCACCCACATCTATGGCAGGCATCCTCACAACCTTTGAGGATGCCTGCCATAGATATGGGCGAAATGTCAGGAGAGAGTGCTTCTGAAATACGGCCATGCACAACACACAACAAGCCCAATTCTCTCTCCTTCTCTTTAGTTGCCTTTTCGACTGCTAACTAACTTGGAAACGTCTGTACCACCTTCTCCTGTGCTTTGATGAGTTTTGATGGGTCAGAATGCCTCTTTTCTGGCCAAGCAAAACATGGGAGTTGCGGTTTTACAAGGTCTTTCGTCTTGTCCACCAAAGATTGCAGGTGCCAGACTTCAGCAAATTTCATAACATTGCGCCATAGCAGTTCAAGAGGTGTCCAACTGCATTCATTCTCTAGTTTAGATGCACCCCAGGATTGCAAACTCTGCAACTGATGCCTTCACAAGTTTACTGCCTTGGTGTGAGATGCAGGGCTTTATTTATAACATTGACAGACGCTGATTCCGGGCGAAACTAGGAAAGAGAAGTGAGAGTGGCAACCGATGCACTGTGTTGCCACGTTGTGGGTTGCCAAGTCAGCTTCGACTAAAGGCGACTGGATGAACAAGAGACTTCCAACCGACCTGGTCATCAACAGTCCTGCTATCATGAAGGGTGCATCTACATTGTAGAATTAATGCAGTTCGACAACACTTTTACTGCCGTGGCTCAATGTTAAGGAGTCCTGGAGCTATAGTTTTACAGGCCTTTAGCCAGACTACAACTCCTAATCTTCCATAGTATTGAGCCATGGCAATTAACATGGTGCCAGGGTTGCTGTGAGTTTTCAGGGCTGTCTGGCCATGTTCCAGAAGCATTCCCTCCTGACGTTTCACCCACATCTATGGCAGGCATCCTTGGAGGTGGTGAGGTCTGTTGGAAACTTGGCAAGTGGGTCAGAATGCCTCTTCTCTGGTCAAGCAACCTGGGAGTTGCAGTTTTACAAGGCCTATGTCTGTGGAATAGTGTCCGGGGTGGGAGAAAGAGCTCTTGTCTGTTGGAGGCAAGTGTGAATGTTGCCATTGGTCACCTTGATTAGCATTGAATAGCCTTGCAACAAGACTAGTGTCCAACCAGGACTAATAATAATAATAATAATAATAATAATAATAATAATAATAATAATAATAATGCATCACACAGTCCTAGACACTTGGGAAGTGTTCGACTTGTGATTTTGTGATACGAAATCCAGCATGTCTATCTTGTTTGCTGTGTCATAATAAAATAATAATAATAATAATAATAATAATAATAGCAACTTTATTTTTGTATCCCTCCTTCATCTCCCCAAAGGGACTCGGGGTGTTTTAACTTATGTTGTTAACTTACTAACAACGTAAGTTAAAACACAGAGCAATCATTTAAAAGCATTACAACGACATAAAACAATAAAAACACTAAGGTTGCATTTTTAAAAATAGCATCCTACTCACTGGCTAATACTATTCCTCTTGTGAAATAGATATGAGAAAGGCGAGGCGTCAACAAATATTAGAATAAATTGGGCAATACAGTTCAGATTTTAAACCCAATTATCCCTACTATGTCATGATGTCCCTTTTAGGTGTGGAATCTCATAAACACCTTAAGAAGATGACATGGTCGTAAAGGTGTTTTCAAGTAACGGCTTCCAGGAATCCTTGAAATCGCAAGAGTGCTGCCGATGCATGTAAAGCCCTAAATACATACTAGAGAATGGGACAGGCCTTTCTGGTTCTTGCATTTTATCAACAATGCTTTCCAAAAATGCATTGCATCAGTGGGGTTCGCCTTGCTGGAACTGGTATGCTTTCATCCCACAGATAAAAAGCAAACTGGGTGCAATGTGAAGCTCCCAGGATCGTCTCGATGGCCCTGTCAAATCCACGGTGTTACGAAAGGGGGTCAGATAGCCATCTCTGTGCATCTGTCATGCGGACGGTGGCGTAATCTTGTTGCTGCTCCGGAGAGTAAGATCCATATCAGTGGACTCAAATGACCAGAAAGAAGATCCCAGCTAAACATTAGGAAGAACATCTTAATTATGAAAGCTGATTGACAGTGATATAAGTGGAGGGTGGCGAAAGTCTTCAAACAGAGTTTTGAAGACTGTTGTCCAGGAGGTTGAGATTGGACTAGGTGAACTATAAATCCCAGCAACTACAACTCCCAAATGTCAAGGTCTATTTCCCCCAAACTCTACCAGTGTTCACATTTGGGCATATTGAGTATTTTGGTCCAGATCCGTCATTGTTTGGAGTCCACAGTGCTCTCTGGATGTAGGTGAACTACAATTCCCAAATTCAAAGTCAATGCCCACCAAACCTTTCCAGTATTTTCTGTTGGTTGTTGGAGTCCTGTGTGCCAAGTTTGGTCCAATTCCATCGTTGGTGGAGTTCAGAGTGCTCTTTGACTGTAGGTGAACTATAAATCCCAGCAACTAAACCCCCCCAAATGGCAAAATCAAGCCCCCTAAACCCCACCAGTATTCAAATTTCAGATATACATACATACATACATATATTGTAGGTTTATCTTATTAGAGTAAATTAACATCGAAAGAGTGAGAACATTTGATTGTATAGAAAGTAGGAAAACAGATTTTAAAAGGATCAAACTGTTAAGGTTAAACTAAACAATCATTGTTCCAATATGACAGTTGGAAAATAATAATAATAATAATAATAATAATAATAATAATAATAGTATTTCTGATGGTCTTAGGAACCCAAATCCCTCCAGTATTTTTTGTTGGTCAGGGGGGTTCCTTGGCCCAATTCTACCATTGGTGGGATTCAAGAGGCTCTTTGATTGTAGGTGAACTATAAATCCCAGCAACTACAACTCCCAAATGTCAAGGTCTGTTTTCCCCAAACTCTATAAATGTTCACATTTGGGCATATTGAGTATTTGTGCCAAGTTTGGTCCAGATCCGTCATTGTTTGGAGCCCACAGTGCTCTCTGGATGTAGGTGAACTACAACTCCCAAACTCAAGGTCAATGCCCACCAAACCCTTCCAGTATTTTCTGTTGGTCATGGCAGTTCTGTGTGCCAGGTTTGGTTCAATTACATTGGTGGTGGAGTTCAGAATGCTCTTTGATTGTAGGTGAACTATAAATCCCAGCAACTACAACTCCCAAATGGCAAAATCAAGCCCCCTAAACCCCACCAGTATTCAAATTTCGGAGATATATATATATATATATATATATATATATATATATATATATGAATGAGTGATGGCATCACGGGGACCCACAAAACAACAAAAGTACAGGCCTCCCAACCTCGAAATTTGACAACACAACCCATCATCCACACCTCTAGATTGATACAACAAAAAGAAAAGAAAAATAAAGTCCTAATTAGAGGGAGAGCAATAATTGTTTTTATCCAATTGCTGCCAGTTTAGAGGGCAGCAATTGGCCACTTGGTCTCCTAGCAACCAACTCAGCCAAGGGACAGCCAGGGTTCAGTTAGGGGACAGGCAGATTTAGGCCTCACTTAGGCCTCTTCCACAGATTATCTAATTTGCACTGGATTATATGGCAGTGTAGACTCAAGGCCCTTCCACCATACTTCGTCACAGCAACGCGTGGCCGGGCACAGCTAATATATATATATATATATATATATATATATATATATATATATTGTAGTTTTACCTTATAAAATAGAGTAAATTAACATTGAAAGAGTGAGAACATTTGATTGTATAGAAAGTAGGAAAACAGATTTTAAAAGGATCAAAAAGGGAGAGAGAGAGAGAAAAAAAACCCCCAAAAACAAAGCTAAAGTGTCCATATTTATATAAAAAAATTAAATCTGAACAAATGGCGATATAAAAATGCAAAAGTACTTGGCAAAGAAACACACCAAAAAGCAAAAAGCATTAGCATTGGCATTAAACACTTTGAATAAAATCGCTAGTTTAGAAGTTTGGTTTCGTCGGTTTCCTTGCAGAGTCTGCATTTTGGGTCATCAGCTGATTTTTCGATCTTGGATTATTCTTATTATTATTAACCTGCAAAGGTTATAAGATCCTACTAATTCAAACTCACTTGACTATGTCTAGGTTTAGTTGTGTGCCAGCCTCTTTTCATGGATTTGCACTGAAAGAGACACCAGGTGTTGTTGTTGTCGTTGTTGTTGTCGTTTGTATTCTGCTCTTATAGCTGAATTTTGTCTGGTTTTAGGAGAAAACAAGGTCAGGTAAGGACATAAATTGGGCAACAACATCATGGGATACCGGAGAGCTTAGGAAGAAATCATCCTCCCCAAAACCTTGACACTATGAGCCTAGATGGATCAAAGATCTCATTCTATGTAAGGCAGGTCTCCATGCTCCAATGATAGAATAAAAGCAACAACATGTCACGACATGCGGACTTCAACCAAGAACGATTCGAGATCTGTGTGTTGTTTGGACAGTCTTCCTTTGTGTTGCAACTTTGCAACAACATCCGCGCATCTGCCGTGTTCTAAACTTTGGGTTCCTTTGAGAAAGGAAGGCTTCAGGTATTCAGATCCAAGAGTCCAACAAATCATCTGTCTGTTGTCGACCGCGCTTTAGGGGATCGGGCCCTTAAGGAGAGACCCGATCTGGTCCTGAGAGAACGGACCTTGGCGGAGCCAATAGGAAAATATGAGCCGCCATACAACCTGAAGCCGAAATGAAGAAGGTCCGCCAAAGTTGAAGGAAAATTCCGCCAAGGAGTCTTTATTGAGCGATTCAGCTGAAAAGGACTCCAGTAGTGATCATTCAGTCTACTAGGGTACCATATAATCAAAATAAAGCCATATTTATACAAAATTTCAGTCTGACAGCCCTTTGAATTTCCCGCCCCGCTCCCCCGCCCATCTGATCGCGGATAGGCTAGAAGGTTGAACGAGGCGGGCTTTCGTTTCCCGCCTTGCTCTGTTGGCCCAATAGGGAGCTGCTTTTTGTCCCCACTCGAGCCAATCAGGAAGGAGAAGGCGGGAGTTATTGAAACAATGAAGTGACAGGGCAGGAAATATCATATTAATTCCTGCTAGACCGATTTCTAAAGGAATTAATGACAGCAATCAAGGGTTCCTGTCACGTACACAGATTTCAGATATGCCTTGGGGTGTCAGAGGTGGAAGTAGGGATGGGTGGTGATGGGCTCAGCAGGGCGCCTTCCTGAGGTGTCCTGGATTTTCTTTTGGAGGAGATATGACAATGTTTGCCTTGAGGGCGAATCACCTTTAGGTCAATTCTCCGAATTTGGTGACTCAAGCCCTATATTGTCCATGCAATCTGAATTAGATTGGGTTAAGCTGTGGCAGATTATCCTTTTGTTTTTGGGAAGGGAAGCCTGGGTCATAGAAAATGGGGCAGGTTCTGGGGTTCAAGTTGAGTTCGAAATATTCCCTATCTGATTTCATGACTTGGCAATTATATGAAATAAAATGAAAAATAAAATAAAGTTGGAATATAAACCCAGCTGGGAAAAATACATATTTTCCGGGGATCCCAAAGAGTACAAATACATATAGGCAGATAGATAGATTTCAAGGAAATAAGGGAGAATCCATAAAGGTGGGTTACATTGCATAAAGGGGAATCATGAATGATATAAACAATTGAAAACATTTGATAAGAACGAAGTTCACAACATCTGGGGAACCCAAATATGGAAATTCATAAAAGTGGAGTTTTAGCAGCATGATTTCACAATTCATGAAGTTGTTATCTCTTGCCTCGGAGTGTAGGGATAATCCACAGTAAACTCCAGTAAAAAGTCTCAATCACCTTCTACTATAAATATATGGAATATAGAACATAAAGTCTTGATTTTTGAACTATCTTTTACAAAGTCCTGGGGGGGGGGGGTCACCTCGATCACATGTCCCAGATCCCATGGTTTGTGCCCGATCTTGTGGTTTGGGTGTCGAAATGGGAGAGTCGCTTGGCTCACATCCTTGAAAGGCCCCGAGGCTTGCCCTTCCTGCTCCCAAGCTCTTTCGGCACAACGGCCCTTTGATCGTGGCGCTTCCAGACAAATCTGTCAATTATGGTTCTGTGTGATCCCAGGGAATTAAAGACAATCCTTGTTTATACATCCCAAGGGCAACTGCCGAGGTGCTTCCTGTTCTGGGATTCGCAGGAGAGAATCATGGAGCGAATCATTAACCAAAAACATGTCCCAAATGTACTGTTTTATCTCCTGCCGTCCCATCTTTCCAACTGCTTTGAATGTGTCCTACTTTCTCTCACCCCTCATTTTCCTCCTACCTTGATCCTTAGCTTATTGCCATTGCTGCAAATTTGAATTCAATGCACAAAACCAGTTTATATCAGTGTTGGAGAGGAGAGGACAGAGTTGTGTTATTCACAAAAGCAAACCATAAATGGAGTATTGTTACTAAATTTATTTTTCATTGTTGGATCATACGTTGTATATTTATATTTATTACATGTTTTATTTTAAAATTATTGTATGGTTCTGTTTTTATTATGTGTAATGTATTATACGTGTATTATACAGAACACGATCATACGTTGTATATTTATATTTATTGCATGTATTATTTTAAAATTATTGTATGGTTCTGTTTTTATAATAACTTTATATTAATAATAACTTTATTTTTATATCCCGCCCCATCTCCCCGAAGGGACTCGGGGCGGCTTACATGGGGCCTGGCCCGATAAAACAAACAAATAACTAACAAAGCAATAAAACAATTATCCCAGTAAAAAACATCAACATCAATAAAAACAATCATTAAAATCAACAAGCAAGAGACAGTATTAAAAACAGGAGACTAAGTCGTACACATTATTATGTGTAATGTATTATATGTGTATTATACAGAACACGATTATACGTTGTATATTTATGTTTATTACATGTATTATTTTTAAAATTTTGTATGGTTCTGTTTTTATTATGTGTAATGTATTATACGTGTATTATATGGAACACGATCATACGTTGTATATTTATATTTATTACATGTATTATTTTAAAATTATTGTATGGTTCTGTTTTTATTACGTGTAATGTATTATACGTGTATTATACAGAACACGATCATACGTTGTATATTTATATTTATTACATGTATTATTTTAAAATTATTGTATGGTTCTGTTTTTATTACGTGTAATGTATTATACGTGTATTATACGGAACACGATCATACATTGTATATTTATATTTATTACCTGTATTATTTTAAAATTATTGTATGGTTCTGTTTTTATTATGTGTAATGTATTACAGTAGAGTATCACTTATCCAACGTAAACAGGCCGGCAGAACGTTGGATAAGCGAATATGTTGGATAATAAGGAGAGATTAAGGAAAAGCCTATTAAACGTCAAATTAGGTTATGATTTTACAAATTAAGCACCAAAACATCACGTTATACAACAAATTTGACAGAAAAAGTAGCTCAATACACAGTAATGCTATGTAGTAATTACTGTATTTACGAATTTAGCACCAAAATATCACGATATATTAAAAACATTGACTACAAAAATGCGTTGGTTAATCCAGAACGTTGGATAAGTGAGACTCTACTGTAATTTTATTTTTCATTGTTGGATCCTATGTTGAGTATTTATGTTTATGACTTGTACTATTTTTAAATTGTTGTGTGGTTATGTTTTTATTATGTGTATTGTATTGTTTTTATCATGTCAGAAACCGCCCTGTGTCCCCTGAGGAGATAGAGCAGTATATAAATAAAGTTTTATATTATTTTATTTATTTATTTACGACATTTATATCCCACCCTTCTCACCCCAAATGGGACTCAGAGCGGCTTACAAATTAAATTTACATACAATATTATATTATTAGCATAGCACAATACTGGCATTAAATTACTATATTGTACTATATCAATACTGTAATATTGTAATACTGTGTTTCCCCGAAAATAAGACAGTGTCTTATATTTTTTGTTCCCAAAGATGCTCTAGGTCTTATTTTCAGGAGATGTCTTATTTTTCCATGAAGAAGAATTCACATTTATTGTTGAGCAAAAAAAAAAATGAACATTATATTGTCATCACAAACCAGCATAACCAGACAAACTGTAAATCCTATCAATAATTTCTTTTACTACCATTATTTCCATGTACAACACTCTATGGTACATACATTTACCGATCCTGCATGCTCTGGTGTTCTGTTCAGCGGGCATGCTTCCAAACAAAACCTTTGCTAGGTCTTACTTTTGGGGGAGGCCTTATATTTAGCAATTCAGCAAAACTTCTACTAGGTCTTATTTTCTGGGGATGTCTTATTTTAGGGGAAACAGGGTGTTATTATTAATATTACATGTAATATATAATAAATATTATATTGTATTAATTAGTATTATATCATATTACAATATAATATTATCAATATTATATGTATATACAATATGTTGTATTAATATATATTATTGTAAATTATATTGTGTGTGTATAGCATAGGATGGTACATGTTGTTGTGGTTGTTGTTGTTGTTGTAACTGCTGAGGAATTTCCTAGTTTGTGTGCTTTTCTTCATTAATAATTTTGATTGGGTTGCTGTAAGTTTTCCCAGCTATATGGCCATATTCCAGAAGCATTCTCCTGACGTTTCGCCCACCTCTATGGCAGGCATCCTCAGAGGTTGTGAGGTCTGTTGGAAACTAGGCAAGTGGGGTTTATATATCTGTGGAATAATGTCCAGGGTGGGAGAAAGAACTCTTATCTGTCAATGTTGCAATTGGCCACCTTGATTAGCACTGAATGGCCTTGCAACTTCAAAGCCTGGCTGCTTCTTGCCTGGAGGAATCCTTTATTGGGAGGTGTTCGTTGGCTCTGATTGTTTCCTGTTTGGAATTCCCATTTTCTGAGTGTTGCTCTTTATTTACTGTCCTGATTCTACAGATATATATATATATATATATATATATATATATATATATACACACATACACTAGCTGTGCCCAGCCACGCGTTGCTGTGGCGAAGTATGGTGGTATGGGAAATAAAGTATTGAGGAACTGGTGGTAGTTAAGAAAAAGGGTAAAGGTTTTCTCCTGACATTAAGTCCATTTGTGTCTGACTGTACACTGAAGTGGATCATATGGCAGTGTGGAGTCAAGATAATCCAGTTCAAAGTAGATAATATAAGATTATAAATGGGTTATATAGCTGTGTGGAAGGGCCTTGAGTCTACACTGCCATATAATCCAGTTAAAATCAAATGATCTGTATTTTATAGGCAGTGTGGAAGAGGCCTAAGTGAGGCCTAACTCTGCCTGTCCCCTGGGCTGAGTGGGTTGCTAGGAGACCAAGTGGGCGGAGCTTGGCCTTTTAACTGGCAGCAATTGGATAAAAACAATTATTCCTCTCCCTCTAATTAGGACTTTATTTTTCTTTTCTTTTTGTCGTATGAACGTAGAGGCATGGATGAGGGGTTGTGCTGCCAAGTTTAGTGTTTCTGGGATGTGTAGTTTTGTTGTTTTGTCCTAGGCCAAAATTTCATTACCCTTATATATATATATAGATATATACTGGTAGCCAGATTTTGTTCATTTTATTCATTTATTCCCAACCAAGCAGCCAACTAACCTTGTCCTCCTTCCCAATTTATTTCCCTTTTTTATCTCAAGCGTATTGCTCCCATTTGATATCTAGCAGCACAGAATGGAGTGGCACCTCGAAAGATAAGGGCCAGACTAGATCAAAAGGTCCGGGATAGTTCTTTACAGGCGTCATTCCTTCCCTTCATCTCTTCTGCAGCTTCCTGGGTCGATCAAGGCAGATGGATGCAACAACAGGAGAGTAGAAACAGCATTCTGCTCAAAATTTACAACACTATCCAAACCAGATGGCTTTTATTAGCTAACTATGGTCTCTTCCCAGGCAGATCTGTGCTTTGCAAGTTCTGATGAAGTGTGATCTATCAGCAAAGGATCGCCTGGGCTCTTCCTACTGAAAGAATGCACCTTCAAACAGAAAACATTGCCCGTTGCAATCTACTTTTGGAAAGTGCATCTCAGAGCCTCAAAGGGGGAGATCTAAGTAAAATATTCTCCAAATTTTGGTGCAGATCGCAAGCTATAACTCCCTTGACGGCATGTGGACAAAATACAACGGTCCCTCCACTTTTATGTTTTTGATTTTTCAGATTTGGTTATTCATGGATTCATTTTTCTCTCCAGGTATTTTGAAGTCCTCCAGTGCAATTCTGTGGTTACCTTCTGTAAAGATCTAATATCGACTAAGGTTCCTTTAGGCAGGGGGGAATCTTTTTATCCCACCCGCTGCCACCAATTTGTAAAGAATTTAGAACGACTGCCACCAATTTGTAAAGGACTAAGAACGACTAACACCAATTTGGAAATATTCAGCCTCCAAAGACTCAGGGAGGAGACCTTTTACTTGGTTTAGAATCTATGCGACAGAGGCTTAGATGTTGGAAGAACAATAACAAGTTTATTCAGGCACAGAGCTTAGTGGTTACAATGGTGTTTCTCACTTAGAGGTATTCTTATTAACAGTTACAATACTAGGATGAGATGAATCAACTCTCTAAAGTATCACTTCTTTTACTTAAAGTAGTTAAAACTTCTTCCTCTGCTACTTTTAAACCGATAGTTCAATGGATCTCTGTGAGTCCAGCTGGGATTGGTTCCCAAAGTCTGAAACTTGGACTATCCAGTGACTTCAAACCACAGTCACACCGGTGATATACTATCACAGATTCTCTGTTCCTTACCAGGACACAGACTACATTAAATAAGTCACCAAACTTATTTAAAACCAACTCAAAATGAACAATTGAGTCTCCTTGATCCCATCAACCTGGAATCAATCTTCCCTGTGCCTCATCAGAGCACAGACCGACTGGCTTTTTTAAAACTCTGCACTCCTTCAACTAACTGGCAGTTGGCTCCGCCTACTTCTCCATGGCAACCAGCCTCTGAGTGCTGAGATGCAATAACTGTAACACTTACCCTTTTAAAACATAAACACACAATTAAACCTAACATCTGTAAACCAAAATTCGTACTTCATTACAGACTGCAAAGTATCATCAGTCTTTTGCTCTTTCAAGATTTATGTTTCCCCCTCTAACCAAAGTTGGCAAGAGAATCATACTAGAAGATATGGAATTCCCAGAGAGGTATCTGCTCAAGTAAAAAATTAGCATTTTTAAATTCACTTTCAACAGTATCTTGTGCTCCTAACCCTAGTGAATGTCCACCTGAACATTAGGAAGAACTTCCTAACTATGAGAGCTGTTCAGCAGTGGAACTCTCTGCCCCGGACTGTGGTGGAGGCTCCTTCTTTGGAGGCTTTTAAGCAGAGGCTGGATGGCCATCTGTCGGGGGTGCTTTGAATGTGATTTTCCTGGTTCTTGGCAGAAAGGGGTTGGACTGGATGGCCCAAGAGGTCTCGTCCTACTCTAGGATTCTATGAATGTGGAAGACTGACTATATATACCCGAAACAGCACCCGTGACTTCTACTTCCTTATGGAGTTTACTTAAAACGTGGGAGGAACGTTGCCAGTAAGTCTCCAGAAAAACAGTGGCGCCTATTAGCCAGAGGACAGCTGTGTTGTGTTGCCCTTTAGTTATATGGAAATAGAATTAAATTGCTTTATTGGGTCTATATAATAGAGCCATTGAGCTTATCTATTCTGTGTTGATAGAGGAAGCAGTTTTTATCTCACATACTGATGGTGATGTTTTGCATTCTCCTTTATTCAAATTTCATCCATACTGTATGATCTTGGAAGCTAAGCAGGGCCAGCTTTGGTTAGTGCTTGAATGGGAAACCACTAAGGAAGGCCAGGTCCTGTAGAAGAGAAAGTTGCGAGGAGACATGATAGCTGTATATACTAGGCATGTCCGATCGATGAAAAAAATGTTTCAATTCTCGTTTCTAAAGTAGGGGGCGCTGGCACTTCGATATAGAAAATTTTTCTGATTTTTTCACCCAAAAATTTCGGATATTAATGTTAGGCTGCGCTAAGCTCCCATTCAAGGTAGGATTCAGAAACAAACAAAAAAATTAAAATATTTTAAAATATATTTTAAAAAATTGGGGGGGGGGGGAAATTAACGAAACATTAAGAGACAATTAGAGAATGGGCCAACAATAGTTCGAATTACATTGCTGGTTGCGCTGTGAGACAATGTCTCGGAATGTGTATCAAAAAGCGAGAACAATCCGAAATAATTCCGATATACGATTCAAAACGATTTTTTGGACATGTCTAGTATATACATATAGAATCATAGATTCGTAGAGTTGGAAGAGACCTCATGGGCCATCTAGTCCAACCCCCTGCATGAAGCAGGAAAATCTCATTCTTCTTAGCAGGGGGTTGGACTGGATGGCCCATGAGGTCTCTTCCAACTCTACTATTCTATGATTCTATGATTCTAAGGCACCCCCGACAGATGGCCATCCAGCCTTTGCTTAAAAGCCTCCAAAGAAGGAGCCTCCACCACAGTCTGGGACAGAGAGTTCCACTGCTGAACAGCTCTCACAGTTAGGAAGTTCTTCCTAATGTTCAGGTGGACATTCACTAGGGTTAGGAGCACAGGATACTCTTGAAAGTGAATTAAAAAATGCTGGGTGGCCATCTGTCAGGGGTACTTTGATGGTGCTTTTCCTGCATGGGAGGTGGGTGGACTAGATCTATAATCTAACATTGAAAAGTCAATGTTACCGTAAGTCAGAAATCGAACCCAATGGTTCATTGGAAGTGCACAGCCCCAGCACATGGGGGAGCAGGTGCTTCTTCTGGCCCTTGAATTACTTGAGAGGAGGTCATAATAGGAGAAAATGAAATGAGATGATTGGCATGTCATTGGGAGCGGGAACATTGATGGAAAAATACAAAAAACCCTCTTGTTTGTATGTGAAAGAGTGGCTCTCTGCAAAGACAGGCATGCTTTCAAGACGGTGAGTCACGAGAGCCACTTCTGCAGACTCTGCACAGTTCTATTATCTGCGGCAGATTAGAATCTATTTCAGGATTGTTGGATAAAAAAGAGGCTCAAGCAGGGTGATACAAAGAATCATATCCCGTGTTTCGAAAACATTTATCTAGCTTGGATTTTGTAGATGATTTGGAAAGGTAAAGGTGTGGAATTAGTATCAGGTTATTATTATTGTTATTGTTATTATTATTATTATTTTGGATTTTGAATCAGGTTGTTAGTTGAAAAAAAGACTGAGTGGGTAAATCTCAAAAGGTGGAATTCAGTGACGAACAACATGGGTTGAAATTGAGTTCAGTTTCGAATTATTATGACCTTGTTGTGGGTTTTTCTTGGCAGGGTTTGTTCGGAAAAGCTTTGCCTCCCTGCTTTAAGAGTGCAATTTTCCCAAAGTGAGTTTCCAAGTCCAAGTGGGGATTTGAACCTTGGTTGGCCCTAACCCTTCGACACTGCCATATAAAATCCAGATTATCTGCTTTGAACCATATTATATGGCAGTATAGACCAGGCATAGACAAACTTGGGTCGTCCGGGTGTTTTGGATTTCAGCTTCCACAACTCCTAATATCTGGTTAGGAATTATTGAACCCTATTATCTCGATAACATATGAACAATAGCACAACCCCTTACCTCTTTCTCCACTACTATTGCTATTCATCCAGCAATATTGGTAGCTTTCCAAGAGCAGTCACTCTGAAAAGAAGGCCTTCATGTTATATTTCGGACAGACCCAGGTGTCCTTGGGGTGGAGGGAGGATTTGCTTGACCTTCCCTTATCTTAGCAATTGTTTTTGGACTCTGCTGTAGACACCACACAAAGCGTTTTTTTATCATGTTGTCGAAGGCTTTCATGGCCGGAATCACTGGGTCGCTATGAGTTTTCCAGACTGTATGGCAGGGGTCCCCAAACTTTTTAAGCAGAGGGCCGGTCCACAATCCTTCAGACTCTTGAGGGGCTGAATTATCATTTGAAAAAAAAATACAAACAAATTCCTATGCATACTGCACATGTCTTATTTGTAGTGCAACAACAACAACAACGAAAGAACAATACAATATTTGAAAATGAAAACAATGTTAACCAACATAAACCTATTAGGATTTCAATGGAAAGTGTGGGCCTGCTTCTGGCCAATGAGATAGTCAAGTTAATTAGGATTGTTGTTGTTGTTGAGTGCCTTCAAGTCATTTCAGACTTTGACTGAGCCTAAGTCTAAAATTAATTATTTATTTACTGCATTTATTTACTACATTTATATCCCACCCTTCTCACCCCGAAGGGGACTCAGAGCAGCTGTATGTACATACAATGTATTATATTATTAGCATAACACAATATTAGCATTATATATTACTATATTGAACTATACCACTATACTATTATATAATATGTAATATATAACATATAATTAATATTATTATATGGTATTACTATTAGTATTATATTGTATAACATAAGATTATTATCAATATTATATGTATATACAATATATTATATTATTAAAACTGATATAAAATATTATATTATAAAACTGTGGGCGGGGGCCAGGTAAATGGCCTTGGAGGGCCGCATCCGGCCCCCGGGCCTTAGTTTGAGGACCCCTGCTGTATGGCCATATTCCAGAAGCATTCTCTCCTGACATTTCGCCCACATCTATGGCAGGCATCTTCAGAGGTTGTGAGGATGCCTGCCATAGATGTGGGCAAAACGTCAGAAGAGAATGCTTCTCGAACATGGCCATATAGCCCGGAAAACTCACGGCAACCCAATTTCATTATCTATGCTTTTTTTATAGGATTGACTATTGATATTTTGAGTTGGGTTGGAAATAACTGTGGTCCCCGGAGGAGGTGATGAGAGAGCCTAGGAATGAAGCGCATCCAGGAAGTGTATTTTTTGGCCGCAGCTCAGCCGGACAGAAAAGGCATTTGCAAGAGGCGGCCTGTGTTCCAGGCAGGTTCCAGCTTGAACCTTAGATGAGATAAAGAGTGGACCAGCGAAGGCAAATGCCTTGGGGCTGCCCCGCTGGGTTAGGCATTTGGATACCAGCGGGTTGTTCCTTCCCGAACTCTCAAGGCGGGGCAGCTTCCTTTGGGAGGAATGCAGAAGAACCATCCCAGGTGTTGAAAGAGAACACCTAAGCAACTGATCCCTTGGGATTAAGCGCAAAAGAAAGCATTAGTCGGAATAGCATACCATCATGTTTGGAACACAAACTGGGCGAAAGGTCAAGGCCAAGATGGCTTCATTCAGAGCAGGGGTCCTCAAACTTTTAAAGCAGAGGGCCGGTCCACAATCCTTCAGACTGTGGAGGGGCCGAATTATAATTTGGAAAAAAAAAACGAACAAATTTCTATGCACACTGCACATGTCTTATTTGTAGTGCAAAACAACAACAACAATGAAAGTACAACACAATATTTAAAAATGAAAACAACTTTAACCAACATAAACCTATCAGGATTTCAATGGGAAGTGTGGGCCTGCTTCTGGCCAATGAGATAGTCAAGTTAATTAGGATTGTTGTTGTTGTTGTGTGCCTTCAAGTCATTTCAGACTTTGGGCGAGCCTAAATCTAAAATTATTTATTCATTCATTTACTACATTTATTTATTACATTTATATCCTGCCCTTCTCACCCCGAAGGGGACTCAGAGAAGCTGTATGCACATACAATATATTATATTATTAGCATAACACAATATTAGCATTATATATTACTATATTGAACTATAGCACTATACTGTAATATTATATGTAATATATAGCATATAATTAATACCATTATATGGTATTATTAGTATTATATTGTATAACATCAATATTATATGTATATACAATATATTATATTATTTAAAATGATATAAAATATTATATTATAAAACTGAGGGCGGGGGCCAGGTAAATGACCTTGGAGGGCCGCATCCGGCCCCCGGGCCTTAGTTTGGGGACCCCTGATTCAGAGCATAGGCTCCATTGGAGGGACCTCTGGACCAGTGACAAAAAGAATGGAGAAGAAACACTGTTGTTGTTGTGTGCCTTCAAGTCATTTCAGACTTAGGACAGAGGCCAGGTCAATGACCTTGCAGGGCCTTAGTTTGGGGACCCCTGATCTAGACGATCTCATAAGACCATAGGTAAGCAAAGAGACCTCCAAAGACCATCCAAACCAGGGGTCCTCAAACCTTTTAAGTGGAGGGCCGGTTCATGGTCCCTCAGGCTGTTGAGGGGCCGAATTATCATTTGAAAAAAAATACGAACAAATTCCTATGCACACTGCACATGTCTTATTTGCAGTGCAAAAAACAATACAAAACAAAACAACCCAACAACAACTATTTATTTATTTACTACATTTATACCCCACCCTCTCTCACCCCGAAGGGGACTCAGAGCGGCTTACAAGTTGTATGTACATACAATATATCAGGGGTCCCTAAACTTTTTAAACGGGGCCAGTTCACGATCCTTCGGACCATTGGAGGGCCGGACTATAGTTGGCCACCGAGCAATAATTAATAATAATAATAATAATAATAATAATAATAATAATAATAATATAATAGCAACAACAACAACAACAACAATAATAAAAAAGAGTTTTGGAAGAGACCCCTTGGGCCATTTAGTCCTATCCCTTTCTGCCTTTGTGCACTGAAAGCACAAGCAAAGCACCCCTGACAGATGGCCACCCAGCCTCAATGTTAATAATAATGATGATGATGATGAGGCTTGGAAGAGACCCCTTGGGCCATTTAGTCCTATCCCTTTCTGCCTTTGTGCACCGAAAGCACAAGCAAAGCACCCCTGACAGATGGCCACCCAGCCTCAATGTTAATAATAATGATGATGATGATGAGGGTTGGAAGAGACCCCTTGGGCCATTGAGTCCAATCCCTTTCTGTCTTTGTGCACTGAAAGCACAAGCAAAGCACCCCTGACAGATGGCCACCCATCCTCAATGTTAATAATAATAATAATAATAATAATAATAATAATAATAATAATACAGTCGCATTGACGAAAAACAACAGGAAAAACTCAGCCGCTATCAGGACCTCAAGATTGAACTTCAAAGACTCTGGCAGAAACCAGTACAGGTGGTCCCGGTGGTGATGGGCACATTGGGTGCCGTGCCAAAAGATCTCAGCCGGCATTTGGAAACAATAGACATTGACAAGATTACGATCTGCCAACTGCAAAAGGCCACCCTGCTGGGATCTGCGCGCATCATCCGAAAATACATCACACAGTCCTAGACACTTGGGAAGTGTTTGACTTGTGATTTTGTGATATGAAATCCAGCATATCTATCTTGTTAGCTGTGTCATAATAAAATAATAATAATAATAATAATAATAATAATAATAATAATAATAATAATAATAATAATAATAATAATGGTTGTAAGAGAAGAAGAGACCCCTTGGGTCATTTAGCCCAACCCCCTTCTGCCCTTGTGCCATGGGGGCCGGATAAATGGCTTCGATGGGCCGCATCTGGCCCCCGGGCCTTAGTTTGGGGACCCTTGATCTAGACGATCTCATAAGACCATAGGTAAGCAAAGAGACCTCCAAAGACCATCTAGATGATCTCATAAGGCCATCAGAAGGCCATAGATAAGGAAAGGGACCCTCAAAGACCATCTAGATCAGGGGTCCTCAAACTTTATAAGCCGTGGGCCGATCCACAATCCTTCAGACTGTTGAGGGGCCGGATTATCATTTGAAAAAAAAATACAAACTAATTCCGATGCGCACTGCACATGTCTTATTTGTAGTGCAAAAACAACAAAAACAAGAACAATGAAAGAACAATACAATATTTAAAAATAAAAACAATTTTAACCAACTCAAACCGATCAGGATTTCAATGGGAAGTGTGCTCCTGCTTCTGGCCAATGAGATAGTCAAGTTAATTAGGATTGTTGTTGTTGTTGTTGTTGTGTGCCTTCAAGTCATTTCAGATTTTGGGCGAGCCTAAGTCTAAAATATATTTATTTATTATTTATTTATTTACTACATTTGTATCACACCCCTCTCACCCCAAAGGGGACTCAGAGTGGCTTACAAATTACATTCACATACAATACATTATATTATTAGCATAGCACAATATTAGCATTATATATTACTATATTGAACTATACCACTATACTGTAATATTATTAGTAATATTATTATATGTAATATAGAATATATAATTAATATTATTATATGGTATTATTATTAGTGTTATATTGTATTACATTATAATATTATTATCAATATTATATGTATATACAATATACAATATATTATAAAACTGAGGGCGGGGGCCAGGTAAATGACCTCGGAGGGCCGCATCCGGCCCCCGGGCCTTAGTTTGGGGACCCGTGATCTAGATGATCTCATAAGACCATCAGAAGACCATAGATAAGGAAAGGGACCCTCAAAGACCATCTAGATGGTTTCATAAGACCATAGGTAAGAAAAGGGCCATCAAGACAATCACATAAAACCATAAGTAAGGAAAGGGACCCTCAAAGTCCATCTAGACGGTGTCATAGGACCATAGGTAAGGAAAGTAACCTCCAAAGGCCATCTAGATGGTCTCATAAGACCGTAGCTAAGCAAAGAGTCCTCCAAAGACCAGGTAGACTTAGGTCAACCCCAAGTCTAAAGTTTAGGACAGGGGCCAGGTCAATGACCTTGGAGGGCCGCATCCGACCCATGGGCCTTATTTTGGGGACCCCTGTTCTAGGTTCTCTAGTGCAATTTCATGGTCAACTTTCACTGGTGCAGTGGGTTAAACCCTGGTGCCGGCTGGACTGCTGACCTAAAGGTTGGATTGCTGACTTGAAAGTTGCTGTTTCGAATCTGTGAGATGGGGTGAGCTCCCGTCTGTTAGCTCTAGCTTGCAGGGACACGAGACAAGCCTCCCAGCAGGACGGTAACACGTCCGGGCATCTCCTGGGCAACGCCTCTGTAGAAGGCCAATTAGGATGTTCTCAAGTCGCTTCGGGACACGATATAGAAAATGTGCGTCTGGGATGCATTTTAGCCTGTTTTTCCAGATCAACTCAAAGCAAAAGAGAAACCAGCTTTGCCTTTGGCTTCTCTCTGGAGGCCTCATTTCCATGCAGAAGGCCAAGAGGTCCTGACTTGCAAGGGACGGTCCCTTCTTTCCGGTTCTGTTGTCCGCAGGCAAATCTCTTTCCCCTTAAAATATAAATAGCCTTGCCATTCTTCAGGGTTCAGCTGTCCCTTCAAGCAACCCTTTCCTGTCCAGAAAATGTAGTTTGAGTGAATAGGTAAGGCAAAGGTTTTCCCCTGACATTAAGTCTAGTTGGTGCCCATCTCCATTTCTAAGCCGAAGAGCCGGCGTTGTCCATAGACACCTCTATGGTCACGTGGCCGGCATGACTGCATGGAGCCTTTCCTGTTGATCTACTCACATTTTGCATGTTTTCAAATTGCTAGGTTGGCAGAAGCTGGGGCTAACAGCGGGAACTCACCCTGCTCTCCAGATTCGAAACACTGACCTTTCAATCATGGAGATGGGTAAGAAATAAAATTATATTATTATTGTTCCAAGAATTTGGAACACTTTATTAGTCACCTCGTGTTTACAATATTTATATGGTGCACTTTACCCAGTCTACTTTTACAACCTAATCCATGTTTTTATTAGTTTTTGTCATTTATTTTTATTGGGTAATGTTTAATTTTTTATCATTGTGCACGTCTTTTGTCTATTGTTGTGTTTTATATTGCTATTGTTTTTATTCGGGCTTGCCCCATGTAAGCCGCCCTGAGTCCCCTTTGGGGAGATAGAGGCGGAGTATAAAAATAAAGTTATTATTATTAAGTTATTATTTTATTATGACACAGCAAACAAGATAGATATGCTGGATTTCGTATCACAAAATCACAAGTTGAACACTTCCCAAGTGTCTAGGACTGTGTGATGTATTTTCGGATGATGCATGCAGATCCCAGTCGGGTGGCCTTTTGCAGTTGGCAGATCGTGATTTTGTCAATGTCTATTGTTTCCAAATGCTGGCTGAGATCTTTTGGCACGGCACCAAATAATAATAATAATAATAATAATAATAATAATAATAATAATAATAATAATAACGGTCTGCCAACTGCAAAAGGCCACCCTACTGGGATCTGCACGCATCATCCGAAAATACATCACACAGTCCTAGACACTTGGGAAGTGTTCGACTTGTAATTTTGTGATATGAAATCCAGCATATCTATCTTGTTTGCTGTATAATAATAATAATAATAATAATAATAATAATAATAATAATAATAATAATTTACTATATCGATTTATATGCCTTTTTTCTCAGGGCAGTGAACAGTGCTAAAAACACCATAGCATTGAGCCCTATCTTCAAAACAGTGTCAACATTTTAAATAGCACCTATAAAATTAAAAGGATAAACCTGGTGCCTGGAGCTGGATCTAGACTACCAAATAATGCCTTTTGAACAGCATTATATAGGTTCAAACTGTATTATCTGTCAGTGTAAATCCAGTCAAAAGAAACTACAGTAGAATCTCACTTATCCAACACTCGCTTATCCAAGGTTATGGATTATCCAAGGCATTTTTGTAGTCAATCTTTTCAATATATCGTGATATTTTGGTGCTAAATTCGTAAATACAGTAATTGCAACATAACATTACAGCGTATTGAACTCAAGTATAAGCCTAGTTTTTCAGCCCTTTTTTAAGATTGAAAAAGCCCTCCTCGGCTTATACTCGGGTGAGGGTCCTGGTTGGCTTATATTTGGGTCAGCTTATACTCGAGAATATATGGTACATTTATTATTTTTCTCTATTATTGTTGCTACTATTACAATTACAGTAGAGTCTCGCTTATCCAACGTTCTGGATTATCCAACGCATTTTTCTAGTCAATGTTTCTAATATATCATGATATTTTGGTGCTAAATTTTTAAATACAACAATTACAACATAACATTCCTGCAGTGAGACTCTACTGTAAATGGAAGCACACACAATAGGTATTGAACTTTGGTTTTCTGTGCCCCGGTTCAATGGATCATTGGAAATCCAGCCGGGATTATGTTTGCTTTTAGCCTCAATTCTGATGCAGCCTTTTCTGAAAAGATGAAAGGAAGCAAAGAGGATGGCTATCTGGATTGCTAAGGCTGGCACGAGAAGCTTGCAAGAATGTGAAGGTCATAGCAAAGTAAATAAAAAACTAATAGAGATGTGGGTTTTTTTGCCCATGTTGTGCCAATTGGCTGCCACCCAAGAGCGCATCCCTGCGGTTCAAAAGTTGCTTATCGCAGGAAAATGACTCAAAGTCTGATCCGAGTTTGATTCACTTCCTCCCTTTATAACTTGGCAGCGGCTGCTCAAAACATCTTCCCTCAAGGCGGTGTGGTGGGGAGGGGATTCCCAGAGCCGCTTTGTCTCTTAAATCTTGTCTCAGCCGCCGCTTTCACACCCGGCTTTCGCACCAGAGGCCTGGTTTCCTCTGATGCCAGGGCAACCAGTTCTGCATCTGCACCAGAAACCCAAATGCCTTGGACACACGCTAAGTAGGCGAGACCATGTACCTACCTACTCATGTTTTGGAGGAAGGAAGGGGCAAAACCTCCTCTGATTATTCCTTGCCAAAGAAAACCCTAAGAGATTCATGGGCTGAAGATATAGGGTGCATCTGTAAGACAATCTATATATATAAAAGAGTGATGGCATCACGGCGACCCACAAAACAACAAAACTACAGGCGTCCCAACCTCGAAATTTGACAACCCAACCCATCATCCGCGCCTCTAGGTTGATACAACAAAAAGAAAAGAAAAATAAAGTCCTAATTAGAGAGAGAGGAATAATTGCTTTTATACAATTGCTGCCAGTTAGAAGGCTAAGCTCCTCCAACTTGGTCTCCTAGCAACGCAATAAAAAATAATAAAAAACACTAAAAAATTAATACAATAAAATACTATAATAACAGAAAATAACTAAAAATAATACGAGCAAATAATAAAATATAACAGATAAAAATATAACTTACAATTAAATTAATAAAAATTGCAAATAAAGTCAAAAATTACACAACAATTTTTAACCAATACCACCACCACTTTGCCACAGCAACGCGTGGCTGGGCACAGCTAGTTACTGTATATACTCGAGTATAAGCCTAGTTTTTGAGCCTTCTTTTTGAGACCAAAAAAGCCCCCCTCGGCTTATAATAATAATAATAATAATAATAATAATAATAATAATAATAATAATACTCGGGTGAGGGTCCTGGTTGGCTTATATTTGGGCCAGCTTATACTCGAGAATATATGGTACATTGAACACAAAACAGATGCATCCTAGCATAAAATTTGAGACCATTACTTAAAACTACATCATTTTGAAATTTTTTAAATTAGTTCAACGATCGTTCATTAATTCTGGCTTCCTCGCTGGCTTTTCCCAAAGTTTGGTGAGTGATTAAATGTTGGCAAAGAGGAGGCAAAGAGATAAGACCCACATGGATGCTTTTGTTTTTTCAAGATTAGAAGAGACAAGACCTCATTTCATACCAACTCAGACATTATTATCATCTTAACAAAACTTGGGTACATACACTTTATCTTTTGCAAATATTCTTCCCCAGCAGAAAATTATTTATTGACTATTAAACTGATAAGGTTTAAGTAAACTTTTCAACTTTGGGCAATAAGAGTTTTACAACCCAACCTTTCTTTTCCTTTCAATTAATCCCACTTATTTATACAATTTGGTCAGAAAACCATTCAAATATTTTGACCCCATCTACGTTGCCATATAATGCAGTTCCAAACTGCATTAATTACTGTATATATTTGAGTATAAGCCTAGTTTTTCAGCCCTTTTTTTTAAGACTGAAAAAGCCCCCCTCGGCTTATGCTCGGGTGAGGGTCCTGGTTGGCTTATATTTGGGTCAGCTTATACTCGAGAATATATGGTACATTTATTATTTTTCTCTATTATTGTTGCTACTGTTACAATTACAGTAGAGTCTCACTTATTCAACACTCACTTATCCAACGTTCTGGATTATCCAAGGCATTTTTCTAGTCAATGTTTTCAATATATCATGATATTTTGGTGCTAAATTTTTAAATACAATAATTACAACATAACATTACTGCGTATTGAACTACTTTTCCCGTCAAATTTGTTGTATAACATGATGTTTTGGTGCTTAATTTGTAAAATCATAACCTAATTTGATGTTTAATAGGCTTTTCCTTAATCCCTCATTATCCAACCTATTCGCTTATCCAACATTCTGCTAGCCTGTTTATGTTGGATAAGTGAGACTCTACTGTACGTTACTCTATGTTTATTATTATTAATACATTTATTATTTCACTCTGATCTTATTATTATTATTGCATTTATTATTTTACTCTATTTATTACTACATGTATTATTTTCCTGTAATAATAATAATTATTATTATTGTTATTATTACAGCTTATACTCGAGAATATATGGTACATTTATTATTTTTCTCTATTATTATTGGTATTATTAAATTTATTATTTTTCTCTATTATTGTTGCTACTATTACATTTATTTTACTCTATTTTTATTATTATTAATAGTACATTTATTATTTCACTCTGATCTTATTATTATGATTATTGCATTTATTATTTTACTCTATTTATTATTACATGTATTATTTTCCTGTATTTATTATTATTATTATTATTATTATTATTATTATTATTATTATTACATGTATTATTTTACTCTATTATTCTTAAAAGGATACATAAGCACATTTACATTGAAGAAGATGAGAAGAATTATTTGATCAGAGTTGGACAGTCTTATCTTAAATTTGAGCTTGATGTAAATATTCAAAAACATTTAACCTACTGATGCTTTAATTAATGTAATTTTATTGGCATCTGCTTTTATTTCTGAAATTTACCACCCTTGGCTTATACTGGAGTCAATGTTTTCCCAGTTTTGTTCGTGGTAAAATTAGGTGCCTCGGCTTATATTCGGGTCGGCTTATACTCGAGTATATACGGTGTGTGTATATATATATATATATATATATATTTATTTATTTATTTATTTATTTATTTATTTATTTATTTATTTACAGCATTTATATTCCGCCCTTCTCACCCCGAAGGGGATTCAGGGCGGATCACATTACACATATAGGCAAACATTCAATGCCTTTTAACATAGAACAAAGACAAACAAACATAGGCTCCGAGCGGCCTCGAACTCATGACCTCCTGGTCAGAGTGATTCATTGCAGTTAATTGCAGCTGGCTTGCTCTCCCGCCTGCGCCACAGCCCGGGCCCAATATATATGGGAGGAGACAAGATCTCTTGCAATATGTGTTGTAGTTTTACAAAGTGATTTGTCTCCTCTACCCAACAGTGTTAGTATCTCACCAAGCTTCCAACTCCAAGATCCCATGGCATTGAGTTATAACCATTCAAGTGGGGTTGAACTGCATTCATTGTATAGTGCAGACACAGAGCATGCTCTGGTTAGACAAAAACACCTAAGGCATATATATATATATATATATATATATATATATATATATATAGTTTATTTATATGACTAAATATCCGTAAAAAACTGGAAATTAACCACATCCCCTTCGTCATCAACAATCTCGAAGATTGGATCTAGTTCAGCAGATAGGGTCCAATTTCATCTGTTTTAAATAGTCCTTTACCAGGTCCCAGTTGGTTTCTTTCTTTGGTAAGCCTTGGCTTGGAGATAACCAATATGTAAGTTTGTCCATGTTCATCACCTCCATAACTTTACTTAACCACTCCTCCATATATCTATATATATAAAAGAGTGATGGCATCGGGGCAGCGAACAAAATGACAAAACGACAGGCCCCCCAACCTCGAAATTTGACAACACAACCCATCATTCACGGCTCTAAGTTGATACAACAAAAAGCAAAGAAAAATAAAGTCCTAATTACAGGGAGAGGAATACTAGTTTTTATCCAATTGCTGCCAGTTTGAAGGCTAAGCTCCGCCCACTTGGTCTCCTAGCAACCTACTCAGTCCAGGGGACAGGCACAGTTAGGCCTCACTTAGGCCTCTTCCACAGATTATCAGATTTTCACTGGATTATATGGCAGTGTAGACTCAAGGCCCTTCCACACAGCTATATAACCCATTTAGAATCTTATATTATCTGCTTTGAACTGGATTATCTTGACTCCACACTGCCATATAATCCACTTCAGTGTGCATACTAAACATAAAGACAACCATACAACAGACATTCAATACCACCACTACCTCAACAATTTCTCACCAACACCACCAGACAATGCCACAGCAACGCGTGGCTGGGCACAGCTAGTATATATATATATATATACTATATATATATATATAAATAAAACAAAAACAAAAAAACTATGACGAACCAGTTAAAGTTAGATGGAAGTCAACAAACTTTTATATATTTTTATATTTTTTTCTTGTTTTTTGTATCTCTAATTTTCCTACTTTTCTATAAACAATAAGTGTTCTCCCACTTTCGTTGTGAAAACTTTATTAGTTGTCAATTTTTCTTTCTCTCTTTTTCTTGTTTTAAATACAAAACTTTCAATAAAATATATTACAAAAAAAAAACACCCAAGGTGGAAGAAAAACAGTCATCAAAACATTCCCAAAGTGAGTCCTTTAAAGACTGTAAT
This sequence comes from Anolis carolinensis, assembly GCF_035594765.1. Lineage (NCBI taxonomy): Eukaryota > Metazoa > Chordata > Lepidosauria > Squamata > Anolidae > Anolis > Anolis carolinensis. The sequence continues at coordinate 20,654,707 of NW_026943822.1, read as the reverse complement.
ATCCTTCTCTTGACAGATAAGAAACAACAAGGAAGGGACCTTGGGAATTGCTCGGTCCCTTGGTTGCATGCAAAGCCAATGATGAAACTCTGGAGCAACATTGCAAGAGGCAAACGTTTTTGTAAAAGTTGCAATCCGTTTGTGACGCATCTACACTGTTGAATTAATACGGTTCTATAGAATCGTAGAACTGGAAGAGACTACGAGGGCCATCCAGTCCAACCCGCTGCTATGCAGGAAGACACAATCAAAACACTCCCGACAGATGGCCCTCTGGCCTCTGCTTAAAAACCTCCAGAGATGGAGACTGCATTATTTTAGAAACAGTTATGGTTCAATATAATCGAATCATGTGGATTATAGTTTGACAAGGCCTTCTCTGACAACTACAACTCCCAGGATTATACAGCATTCAGACTTGCTAGTTAAAGTGGTACCAAAGTGCATTCATTCTGCAGTGTAGATGCACCCGGTGGATAAATAGATAATTTGACATCACCTTAACTGCCATGTCTCAATGCAATGGAATTATAGTACAACAGAGTCTCGCTTATCCAATGTTCTGTATTATCCAACGCAGTCTGCCTTTTAGTAGTCAGCGTTTTTGTAGTCAATGTTTTCAATACAATGAGATGTTTGGTGTTAAATTTGTAAATTACAGTAGAGTCTCACTTATCCAACCTTCACTTATCCAACATTCTGCATTATCCAACGCAGTCTGTCTTTTAGTAGTCAGTGTTTTTGTAGTCAATGTTTTCAATATATTGTGACATTTTTGTGCTAAATTTGTAAATACAGTAATTATAGTAGAGTCTCGCTTGTCCAACCTTCACTTATCCAACGTTCTGTATTATCCAACGCAGCCTGCCTTTTAGTAGTCAGCAGTTTTGTAGTCAATGTTTTCAATATATTGTGACATTTTGGTGCTAAATTTGTAAATACAGTAATTATAGTAGAGTCTCGCTTATCCAACCTTCACTTATCCAACGTTCTGTATTATCCAACACAGCCTGCCTTTTAGTAGTCAGCAGTTTTGTAGTCAATGTTTTCAATACATTGTGATGTTTTGGTGCTAAATGTGTAAATACAGTAATTACAGTAGAGTCTCGCTTATCCAACCTTCACTTATCCAATGTTCTGTATTATCCAACGCAGCCTGCCTTTTAGTAGTCAGCATTTTTCAATAATTGCAAAGTTTTGGTGCTAAATTCATAAATACAGTAATTGCTACATAATGTTACCGTGTGTTGAACTGCATTTTCTGTCAATTTGTTGTAAAACATGATGTTTTGTTGCTTAATTTGTAAAATGATAAAGTAATTTGATGTTTAATAGGTTTTTCCTTAATCTCAATTTACTATCCAACATTTTCCCTTATCCAACGTTCTGCCGGCCCGTTTATGTTGGATAAGTGAGACTTTACTGTAATTAATTTGACAAGGTCTGGCAAAAAGTAGTGGTGTCTCCCCAAACTACAACTCCTTGGATGCCATAAGATTGAGCCAAGGCAGTTCAAGTGGTATCAAACTGCATTAATTCCACAGTGTAGATGATCCCGAAAGTGTCACTCGCTCATCCATAAGCTGTCAAAGTCTAGGGAGCTTGTGAGCCAAGTAAATTCATTTTATAAGCCAAGTCCATTCTGAATGCTTGCAAGTCACTGTGTTATTTCTTCTCTCCCAGGTGGAAAGAGCCGGTGTCAGGTATCCGGGGCCTTTCCCTTGGGCGACTGGCGCAGGTGGGAGAAGTCAACATGTCAGCCTGTTTGTCTGCTGTCTGGTTCTTTGGGAAGTATTTTAAGACTTCCAATAACAAAGCCCTTGCATCAGATTGAAAGCAGGTGGCTCATCTCATCCCGCTAGCTTGGGGAGGTACTAGCGTGGGGAATGAAGGGACCATAAGCCAGAAAATAGTAAACTTTTGCCTATGTGGCTTTGCCTCTGAATATGCCACTCCCTTCCTATGAGCTGGTGCCTTTCTTCAGAAAATTCTAAAGAGAAGAAAGCTCAGAGTAAACAAGTGAGGTCACAGGTATCATTTATGCCAAGTAGGTGTGGAAGGTGAGGAAGACCCTCAGCCATTGGTCAATTTTAGATAAGCCAAAGGTATATATTCATTGTTTACTATGCACATTTTTGCATGGTACGGACCCACTAGAGTGGGTGCCTACGGCTGTTTGCCTTATCATCAGCTGTGATAACAATAAAAAGCTTGTTTTATTGCTCTCTTGGAATTCTCTCCTTTACTTCCCCTCCGGGCTAGTCTCCAACAATTGAAGATCTCTAAGAATTAATTGATACTCCCTAGGACCTCCAGTGCATCCTGTATCAACATTGTCGAGTTAATGCAGTTTGACAACACTTTAGGTGTCATGGCTCAATGCCTTGGAATCCTAGGAAGTGTACTTTGGAGAGGCACCAACATTCTTTGTGTCAAGACATTGCTAAACTACATCTTCCAGGACGCCATAAGCGTTGAGACATGGCAGTTAAAGTGGAGTCAGGTAAAGGTTTTCCCCTGACATTAAGTCTAGTCATGTCCAACTCTGAGGGTTGGTGCTCATCTCCATTTCTAAGCCGAAGAGCCAGCGTTGTTCATAGACACCTCCAAGGTTGTGTGGCCGGCATGACTGCATGGGGTGGCATTATCTTCCCACCGGAGCGTTACCTATTTATCCACCCACATTTGCATGTTTTTGAACTGCTAGGTTGGGAGAGGCTGGGGCTAACAGCGGGAGCTCACCCCGCTTCCCAGATGTGAACCGTCAGCCATTCGGACAGCAAGTTCAGCAGCTCAGCGGTTTAACCCACTGCGCCACTGTGGTCTCAAACTGCATTAATTCTACTTTCTAGATACACTCTATGGGACTTTCCACACAGCTATATATTATTAAAAGGATATATAAGCACATTGACATTGAAGAAGATGAGAATAATGATTTAATTAGAGTTGGAAAGTCTTATCTTAAATTTGAGCTTTGTGTAAATATTCAAAAACATTTAACCTACTGATGCCTCAATTAATGTAATTTTATTGGTATCTATTTTCATTTCTGAAATTTACCACCCTCGGCTTATACTGGAGTCAATGTTTTCCCAGGTTTTTTGTGGTAAAATTAGATGCATTGGCTTATATTCGGGTCGGTTTATACTTGAGTATATACGGTATATTGCTTTTTCTCTCTCTCTCCTTTTAACTATATACACTTTTTTCTAACTCTATCTTTTCAGCCCTCTATCCTATAAACAAACTTGGTCTCATACTTTCACTGTATATACCACTTGAAACTTTAATTTTAATTTTTTTAAAAGTCTGATTCAGTTTAAAGTAGCTCCCTGTAAGAGACCCAGAAATGCTCAGCCTTGAAACTGCCATGTCAATAATGGGAGAAAAGTCTGCAAAGCCTCCTTTGCCATTTCACATGGGGCACAATTACTGGGTTACGGTGTCATGAGAGGAACGTTCCTAATGAAATCCCACCGGTGCCATTATCGGAAGGTCATAGAGAGGTCTCACCCCAAACATCTTTTCCAAGGGTGACTGGGGGTCTCTAAAGCACATGGCAAGACATCTAGTGCCACTTTCATTGAAGAGGCACTCCAGGAGCAGAGTAAGAAACTCTTTGGTTAGTTTTGGAAGAAGAGTCATGCTGTCTGGGAGATTTCTGGGACCAATACACCAAAAATGAAATGGAAGAGTTGGTCCAGGTTAGAGACAGAGATTAGGAAGACATTGGTTCAGTTAGTTGTGGTTAGGAGGGAGGAGAGTAGAAAGAATATGAGAGATAGGAGTGTTGGTGTTAGAAAGATGGAAATGGAATTGCGATGCTATCATTACGCAGCATGAAAATAAAATGTGATTGCACCTGATACAGACTTGTGATTATTGTTCTGCCAGTGAGATCAGCAACACTCGTGACTGTCTTTAGTTGGTTACCCACAGCTGGCAGCTTTTATTCACAGTGCCTTTTATCAGATTCAATGTCATTTTTCTCCCCTTATCATCTGTTTCAGATTATTAGCCCGTTGGGGTTTAACCACGGAACCTTCTTGGGTTTGATGGATGCCGAAGATACAAGGCTAGCTTTCTTCATAATTTGTCACTATTATTCCGCTCAGAAGTTATCCTTTTTCCATTAACGTATCAAAAGTACTCATTACACAGTTACACAGTTGATATTGGGGCACCATTTTATTATTCCACTAGCTGTGCCCGGCCACGCGTTGCTATGGCTTATGGGAATCCTTTGTTGGCCAGTTGGAATAGCAGTGAATAGCCTTGCAGTCTCAAAGCCTGGCCATTTTCTTCTTATGGGAATTCTTGTTTGGTGAGGTAGAATGCAACGGAATAGGGTTGCTGCTTGGAAGCCTGGGTACTTGTGTTCTAAGGGAATGTTTTTTTGGGCTGCTAGAATTAATAATAATAATAATAATAATAATAATAATAATAATAATAATAAAAATAAAACTTTATTTATACCCCGCCACCACCTCCCCATGGGGACTCGGGGCAGCTCACAATGTTACAAAAGTAACAATGCAAATACATGGGCCCGGGCTGTGGCGCAGGCGGGAGAGCAAGCCAGCTGCAATTAACTGCAATGAATCACTCTGGTTGCAGCTGGCTTGCCCTCCAGCCCACGCCACAGCCCGGGCCCTCCATGTAACGGCGCTCCATGCAGTCATGCCGGCCACATGACCTTGGAGGTGTCTATGGACAACGCCGGCTCTTCGGCTCAGAAATGATGAATACCATCCCCCTAGAGTCGGACACGACTGGACTTATCATCAGGGGAAAGCTTTACCTTTACCTTCAACTGCATATGGTAAATGATTTCTCCTATACTTGGTTCATTTTTAATTCCAAAACGTAATCTACTTTCTGGATAGCCCTCGTATATAGATTGCATATAATGAGGCTGGAGTGTCTATGGATTTTGGTATCCTGGAACCAACCCCAAGGGCTCACTGTATGGATAGTTGTGCTGTATGTAAATATACACACAGACATATTACAAGGCTTTCTCTGACTGCTCCCATTTGATTAAAAGGGGATTTGACTATGCAAACATATTGCCTGGCCTCAAGCAGAAGGCATATGTTGCCATAACCCTGAACCAAAGAGTAATTTGTCACAGGATCGGACAGAAAAGCCCATTTGGGAACTATAATTAGGGATAGACTCCCAAATTTAGCTGCCTGGGGTCAGAAAACATAGCAACACCCTATCTTTCCCCATGTAAACCATTTAGGCTGGCCCAAACCTTTGGTGATGTTGGATTGCAATTTGGAGTCGTCTTAGTTAGCAGTGGGATTTGGCAGCATTTCGAAGGCCACACATTGGCCATCCTTTGTCTAAACCGGATTAATCACCAGAACAAATACAACTGAATTGACGCAACCACCACTATGTTCCAAAGCAAACAAAATCCCGCAAGATTATTTGCCCGTCTCTCCGATAACCTTGGTTGGGAAATTTTGGAGAAACCCACACCGACTTCAAGATGACAGATAACCAAACAGAATCCAGATCAATGGCCTCCGAAGCGTTCCCGCCGCATAGCTAAACCAGTGACCTGATCATATAAAGATAAGGAGGTGACTAACTCCTTATCGGTCTTTATTTGCAACCCGGATTCCTTGACAAGGTCTCTGCGGATGCTTGGAAGCACGCAGACCCATATTTTCGAAACAAACAAACCCTGAAACAAAAAGGCACAATTGTATGTTGGAATCCGCCCTGAGTCCCCTTGGGGAGATAGGACGGAATACAAATAAAGTTTTATTATTTTATTGTATGACACAGCAAACAAGATAGACATGCTGGATTTTGTTTCACAAAACCACAGGTCGAACACTTCCCAAGTGTCTAGGACTGTGTGATGTATTTTTGGATGATGCGCGCAGATCCCAGCAGGGTGGCCTTTTGCAGCTGGCAGATCGTAATTTTGTCGATGTCTATTGTTTCCAAATGCCGGCTGAGATCTTTTGGCACGGCACCCAATGTGCCCATCACCACCGGGACCACCTGCACTGGTTTCTTCCAGAGTCTTTGAAGTTCAATCTTGAGGTCCTGATAGCGGCTGAGTTTTTCCTGTTGTTTTTCGTCAATGCAACTGTCACCTGGGATGGTGACATCAATGATCCAAACCTTTTTTCTTTTCCACAACTGTGATGTCTGGTGTGTTGTGTTCCAGAATTTTGTCAGTCTGGATTCGGAAGTCCCACAGTATCTTTGCGTGCTCATTTTCCAATGCTTTTGCAGTTTTGTGATCCCACCAGTTCTTTGCTGCTGGGAGGTGGTATTTGAGGCATAAGTTCCAATGAATCCTTTGGGTCACATAGTTGTGCCTCTGTTTGTAGTCTGTCTGTGCGATTTTCTTACAGCAGCTGAGGATATGATCAATGGTTTCGTCAGCTTCCTTGCACAGTCTGCATTTTGGGTCATCAGCTGATTTTTCGATCTTGGCCTGAATTGCCTTTGTCCTGATGTCTTGCTCCTGGGCTGCAAGGATCAGGCCTTCTGTCTCCTTCTTCAGGGTCCCATTCGTGAGCCAGAGCCAGGTCTTCTCCTTGTCAGCTTTTCCTTCAATTTTGTCAAGGAACTATTATTATTATTATTATTATTATTATTATTATTATTATTATTATTATTATTATTATTATTATTGAGAGTTCTGCCTTGCCATTGTGATCTCCAATTGGCCCTCCACATTTGTGTCCTCCAGTATGGTCACCTTTATTATAAGCTGTGCTGGGAAACCTACCGTATATACTCGAGTATAAGCCGACCCGAATATAAGCCGAGGCACCTAATTTTACCACAAAAAACCTGGGAAAACATTGACTCCAGTATAAGCCGAGGGTGGTAAATTACAGAAATAAAAACAGATACCAATAAAATTACATTAATTGAGGCACCAGTAGGTTAAATGTTTTTGAATATTTACATCAAGCTCAAATTTCATATAAGACTGTCCAACTCTGATCAAATCATTATTCTCATCTTCTTCAATGTAAATGTGCTTATGTATCCTCTTAATAATAATAGAGTAAAATAATACATGTAGTAATAATAATAATAAATAGAGTAAAAAAAATTCATGTAGTAATAAATAAAGTAATTCATGTAGTAATAGAGTAAAATAATAAATATAATAAACAGAGTGAAATAATAAATGTGTTAATAATAAAAAATAGAGTAATACATAGAGTAAAATAATAAATATAATAATAATAATAAGATCAGAGTGAAATAATAAATGTGTTAATAATAATAAAAATAGAGTAAAATAAATGTAATAGTAGCAACAATAATGGAGAAAAATAATAAATGTAATAATAGAGAAAAATAATAAATGTACCATATATTCTTGAGTATAAGCTGACCCATATATAAGCCAACCAGGAACCTCACCCGAGTATATGCCGAGGGAGGCTTTTTCAGTCTTTAAAAAAAGGGCTGAAAAATTAGGCTTATACTCGAGTATATACAGTAATTCTTGAGATCTATTCTCTCAAGTAAAATAAAATTGGCCATTATTATTATTATTATTATTATTATTATTATTATTATTATTATTATTTTATTGTATGACACAGCAAACAAGATAGATATGTTGGATTTCGTTTCACAGAATCACAAGTCAAACACTTCCCAAGTGTCTAGGACTGTGTGATGTACTTTTGGATGATGCGTGCAGATCCCAGTAGGGTGGCCTTTTGCAGTTGGCAGATCGTGATTTTGTCAATGTCTATTGACATTATTATTATTATTATTATTATTATTATTATTATTAGTATTATTATTTTATTATGACACAGCAAACAAGATAGATATGCTGGATTTCATATCACAAAATCACAAGTTGAACACTTCCCAAGTGTCTAGGACTGTGTGATGATGATGATGATGATGATGATGATTATTATTATTATTATTATTTGGGGGTCCTGTACCTTTAAGCCCGGCAACTGTGGAGGGTTGACTGGACAAGTATTTTATCATCCCTGCAAAGTACGTTCCCACTACTTCTTCTTTGCTGTGATTTTTCCGGGCTGTCTGGCTATGTTCCAGAAGCATTTTCTCCTGACGTTTCGCCCACCTCTATGGCAGGCATCCTCAGAGGTTGTGAAGTCTGTTGGAAACTAGGCAAGTGGAGTTTATATACCTGTGGAAAGAAAGAACTCTTGTCTGTTGGATTGTTGTGAGTTTTCCAGGCTGTATGGCCATGTTCCAGAAGCATTCTGTCCTGACGTTTCACCCACGTCTATGGCAGGCATCCTCAGAGGTTGCGAGGTCTGTTGGAAACTAATAGTGGGGTTTATACACCTGTGTCCAATATTCAAGGTGGGAGAAAGAACTCTTGTCTGTTTGAGAGAAGTTTCCAACAGACCTCACAACCTCTGAGGATGCCTGCCACAGATGTGGGCAAAACGTCAGGAGAGAATGCTTCTGGAACATGGCCATAGAGCTCGGAAAACCGACAGGAACCCCATGATTCCAGCCTTCGACAATACATATTTCTTGCTTCGAACATATTTGTACCCGTCCCCTTTGTTGTTGATCTGTACTCGTTTTGACCTTTAGCTTTCTTTATTCTTCCTTGATGATTCATTCATTTCTTTCCTTCTTTATACAGGCTTTTTCCCCCTTTCACTTCCTCCTTGGGTTTGTTGTGCAAGCCACATGGGCCTTTTCAGATGTTTCCTGTTTTGCTGCCATGGAATTGATTGTGCTTCTTGCAGCTCCTTCTTCATGACTTCCTATACACCGCAATGGAAGGACAAGCTGGAATGTGTCCAGAGAAGGGCAACTAGAATGATCAAGGGTCTGGAGAACAAGCCCAATGAGGAGCGGCTTAAAGAACTAGCCATGTTTAGCCTGCAGAAGAGAAGGCTGAGAGGAGACATATATGTGTTTGAAGTCATAGGGAGGAGGGAGCAAGCTTGTTTTCTGCTGCCCTGGAGACTAGGAATCTGTTTTATTTGATTGTTATACAGTTATAGTTATTTTATTGTTTTGTTTTATATTTTAACTTGTTTACACCTTGTTTTCTTTTGGGCTTGGCCCCATGTTAGCCGTCCCGAGTCCCTTCGGGGAGATGGTGGCGGGATACAAAAATAAAATATTATTTGATTGCAATACAGTTATTGTTATTGTTTTGTTTTATATTTTAACTTGTTTACACCTTGTTTTCTTTTGGGCTTGGCCCCATGTTAGCCATCCTGAGTCTCTTTGGGGAGATGGTGGCGGGATACAACAACAACAACAACAACAACAACAATAATAATAATAATAATAATAATTATTATTATTAGGACACAATGGAACAATGGCTTCAAACTACAGGAAAGGAGATTCCACTTGAACATCAGGAAAAACGTCCTAACCGTGAGAGAGAGCTGTTCAACAGTGGAACTCTCTGCTGCAGGGTGTGGTGAAGGCTCCATCTTTGCAGGCTTTGAAACAGAGGCTGGATGGCCATCTGTCGGGGGTGCTTTGAATGTGATTTTCCTGTTTCTTGGCAGAAAGGGGTTGGACTGGATGGCCCAACTCTATAATAATAATAATAATAATAATAATAATAATAATAATAATAATAATAATAATACAGTAGAGTCTCACTTATCCAACGTTCTGGATTATCCAACGCATTTTTGTAGTCAATGTTTTCAATATATCGTGATATTTTGGTGCTAAATTTGTAAATACAGTAATTGCAACACAACATTACTGCGTATTGAACTACTTTTTCTGTCAAATTTGTTGTATAACATAATGTTTTGGTGCTTAATTTGTAAAATCATAATCTAATTTGATTTCAATAGGCTTTTCCTTAATCCCTCCTTATTATCCAACATATTCGCTTATCCAACATTCTGCCGGCCCGTTTATGTTGGATAAGTGAGACACTACTGTATAAACAGTTTAAAATGCAGGGCAAAAATTACGAACAAAAATACAACAGTTTTATATAGTAATCAGTAAAAAACATTGCATACAATAAGACATAAATAACCAAGCAAATAAAGTACAGTAGAGTCTCACTTATCCAACACTCGCTTATCCAACGTTCTGGATTATCCAACGCATTTTTGTAGTCAATGTTTTCAATATATCGTGATATTTTGGTGCTAAATTTGTAAATACAGTAATTATAACATAACATTACTGAGCATTGAACTACGTTTTCTGACAAATTTTTTGTATAACATGATATTTTGGTGCTTAATCTGTAAAATCATAACCTATTTTGATGTTTAATAGGCTTTTTCTTAATCTCTCCTTATTATCCAACATATTCACTTATCCAACGTTCTGCCGGCCCGTTTATGTTGGATAAGTGAGACTCTACTGTAATAATACAGACATCAACCACTATGGGTAAAAGGGGGGTCAGGCCTAAGAAGATACACGATTTCAAGGCCTTTAATAAAGTCTAGGATTCTATGATTCTAATTTTATGGTCAAACCGCTTTCAAACTGCATTAAATGGTCAGTGTAGATGCACCCAAGGACTCCAAATGCCATTTCAGTAAACGACGAAAGGTCAGTCAAGGGAACTCCTGCGGTGTAGGAAACTAGTCATAAAAATAAGGGAAATGTGCTATGGAAGCCAACCGCAGCGGCTCCATCACTTTGTCCCTGATGCTTTATTATATGAAAGCCCAACCTGTGCATTTTCTTTGCCGCGTGTGGTTATAGAGATGACTTGGCCGCCTTATCACAAGCCGGGATCTGAGGCCGGTCTCTCGTGCGACAAGAACCTCAAGGCTCAGGGAGGCTGATGCAAGGCCCGGGTGTTAAGAGTCGCTTGGTAACCACAGCGGCATTCGTGTCAACAGAGTCAAGCGATGCCACGAGGCTTCGAAAGGGTCTGGCGGTTAGCGTTGAGCACAAGAACGAGTCATATGTGCCAGCATTTATGGCACAGCAGCAAAACCATTTCGTGTAGTGAGATCAAGGCGGTTATATACTGCATATACTCGAGTATAAGCCTAGTTTTTCAGCCCTTTTTTTAAGACTGAAAAAGCCCCCCTCGGCTTATACTCAGGTGAGGGTCTTGGTTGGCTTATATTTGGGTCAGCTTATACTCGAGAACATATGGTACATTTATTATTTTTCTCCATTATTGTTGCTACTATCACATTTATTTTACTCTATTTTTATTATTATTAATAATACATTTATTATTTCACTCTGATATAATTATTATTGCATTTATTATTTTACTCTATTATTATTACTTGTATTATTTTCCTGTATTTTTATTATTATTATTATTATTATTATTATTATATTATGACACAGCAAACAAGATAGACATGCTGGATTTCATATCACAAAACCATAAGTCGTACACTTCCCAAGTGTCTAGGACTGTGTGATGTATTTTCGGATGATGCGTGCCGATCCCAGTAGGGTGGCCTTTTGAGGTTGGCAGATTGTAATTTTGTCAATGTCTATTGTTTCCAAATGCCGGCTGAGATCTTTTGGCATGGCACCCAATGTGCCGATCACCACCGGGACCACCTGCACTGGTTTTTGCCAGTGTCTTTGAAGTTCAATCTTGAGGTCCTGATAGCGGCTGAGTTTTTCCTGTTGTTCTTCATCAATGCGACTGTCACCTGGGATGGCAACATCAATAATAATTATTATTATTATTATTACAGCTTATACTCGAGAATATATGGTACATTTATTATTTTTCTATTATTATTGGTATTATTAAATTTATTATTTTTCTCTATTATTGTTGCTACTATTACATTTATTTTACTCTGTTTATTATTATCAATACATTTATTATTTCACTCTGATCTTATTATTATTATTATTGCATTTATTATTTTACTCTATTATTATGTGTATTATTTTCCTGTATTTATTATTATTATTATTACATGTATTATTTTATTCTATTATTATTAAAAGGACACATAAGCACATTTACATTGAAGATGAGAATGATTTGATCAGAGTTGGACAGCCTTATCTTAAATTTGAGCTTTATGTAAGTATTCAAAAACATTTAACCTACCGATGCCTCAATTAATGTCATTTTATTGGTATCTATTTTTATTTCTGAAATTTACCACCCATGGCTTATACTGGAGTCAATGTTTTCCCAGTTTTTGTGTAGTAAAATTAGGTACCTCAGCTTATATTTGGGTCGGCTTATATTCGAGTATATACGGCATATAGGAGTATCCAAAAAAGTCACTAGTGCAGAATGAATGCAGTTTGACACCACTATGGCTCAATGCAGTGAAATCCTGGGAGTTGTAGTTTGTTGTGGCAGTGAAGGCAAAAGTCCTTGTCGAACAGCATTTCCCCTGACTTCCATCGCAGTAAAAGTTATGTCAAACTGCAGCCATTCTTCAGCATAGATGCACCCATGGTCAAACTACAGATCCCAATTCCCTTGATTGTTGGGCATGCTGGCCACTCTAGTTTTCAATGATGTTTTCGCAAAGGTTGCTTCTAACCCTTAGACGAAGGGTTAGAAGGCACGATCATCAAGTTTGCAGACGACACAAAACTGGGAGGGATAGCTAACACTCCAGAAGACAGGAGCAGAATTCAAAACGATCTTGACAGACTAGAGAGATGATTGGCCGAAACTCACAAAATGAAGTTCAACAGGGACAAATGCAAGATGCTTCACTTCGGCAGAAAAAATGGAAATCAAAGATACAGAATGGGGGACGCCTGGCTTGACAGCAGTGTGTGCGAAAAAGACCTTGGAGTCCTCGTGGGGAACAAGTTAAACATGAGCCAACAATGTGATGCGGCTGCTAAAAAAGCCAATGGGATTCTGTCCTGCATCAATAGGGGAATAGCGTCTAGATCCAGGAAAGTCATGCTCCCCCTTATTCTATTCTGCCTTGGTCAGACCACACCTGGAATCACACTGTGTCCAACTTTGGGCACCACAGTTGAAGGGAGATGTTGACAAGCTGGAAAGCGTCCAGAGGAGGGCGACTAAAATGATGAAGGGTCTGGAGAACAAGCCCTATGAGGAGCGGCTTAAAGAGCTGGGCATGTTTAGCCTGCAGAAGAGAAGGCTGAGAGGAGACATGATAGCCATGTACAAATACGTGAAGGGAAGTCTTAGGGAGGAGGGAGCAAGCTTGTTTTCTGCTGCCCTGCAGACTAGGACACGGAACAACGGCTTCAAACTACAGGAAAGGAGATTCCACCTGAACATCAGGAAGAACTTCCTCACTGTGAGAGCTGTTCGACAGTGGAACTCTCTCCCCGGGGCCGTGGTGGAGGCTCCTTCCTTGGAGGCTTTTAAGCAGAGGCTGGATGGCCATCTGTCGGGGGTGCTTTGAATGCGATTTCCTGCTTCTTAGCAGGGGGTTGGACTAGATGGCCCATGTGGTCTCTTCCAACTCTACTATTCTATGATTCTATGATTCTAGGGGTGTTTTTGCCAACTGCTGCTGCTTTTATCAGGCTTTCCCACTTTTTCTTCCCAAGAGTCTTGTTAAATGAGAACTTTCCACTCTTGCCCTGGCCGCTCATCCAAAGCCCCAAGGTCTTTGCATCACTTTCTGAAGTTCTCCCTTGTTACCAAAGGTTGGCACGTGTTGTCAAAGGCTTCCATGGCCGGAATCACTGGGCTGCTGTGAGTTTTCCGGGCTGTATGGCTGTGTTCCAGAAGCATTCTCTCTTGACGTTTCACCCAGATCTATGGCACAACAACCAAGTGATTCTGGCCATGAATAATAATAATAATCCGAAAATACATCACACAGTCCTAGACACTTGGGAAGTGTTCGACTTGTGATTTTGGGATACGAAATCCAGCATATCTATCTTGTTTGCTGTGTCATAATAAAATAATAATAATAATAATAATAATAATAATAATAATAATAATAATTACACTTTATTTATATTCCAATCTTCTCCCTGATTATAGCATATAAATAGACACAGGCAAACATTCAGTGCCTTGTTACAATAAAATACAATGAGACAAACATACACAGACAAGGGCAAAGGCTTCTCCTTTCATTTCCTAGCCTTCTTTCTTTCCTTCCTTCCTTCCTTCCTTTCTCTCTCTCTCTCTTTCTTTCTTTCTCTATCTATCTTTCCCTCTCTATCTATCTTTATCTCTCTCTTCCTTCCTCTCTTTCTTTCTTTCCTGGTTTCTTTCTTTCCTGGTTTCTTTCTTTCCTTCCTTCCTTCCTTTCTCTCTCTTCCTTCCTTCCTTCCTCTCTCTCTCTCTTTCTTTCTCTCTTTCTTTCTTTCTTTCTTTCTCTCTCTCTCCATCTTTCTCTATCTTTATCTCTCTCTCTCTCTCTCTCTTTCTTTCTTTCTCTATCTATCTTTCCCTCTCTATCTATCTTTATCTCTCTCTTCCTTCCTCTCTTTCTTTCTTTCCTGGTTTCTTTCTTTCCTTCCTTCCTTCCTTCCTTCCTTCCTTCCTTCCTTCCTTCCTTCCTTCCTTCCTTCCTTCTTTCCTTCCTTCCTTCCTTCCTTCCTTCTTTCCTTCCTTCCTCCCTCCGTCCCTCTCTCTCTTTCCTTCTTTCCTTCCTTCCTTCTTTCCTTCCTTCCTTCCTTCTTTCCTTCCTTCCTCTCTCTCTCTCTCTCTCTCTCTCTCTTTCTTTCTTTCTCTCTCTCTCCATCTTTCTCTCTCTATCTATCTTTATCTCTCTCTCTCTCTCTCTTTCTTTCTTTCTTTCCTGGTTTCTTTCTTTCTTTCTTTCCTTCCTTCCTTCCTTCCTTCCTTCTTTCCTTCCTTCCTTCCTTCCTTCCTTCCTTCCTTCCTTCCTTCCTTCTTTCCTTCCTTCCTCCCTCCGTCCCTCTCTCTCTTTCCTTCTTTCCTTCCTTCCTTCTTTCCTTCCTTCCTTCCTTCTTTCCTTCCTTCCTCTCTCTCTCTCTCTCTCTCTCCCTTTCTTTCTTTCTTCCTCCCTTCCTTCCTCCCTTCCTTCCTTCCTCCCTCCCTCCCTCCCTCCCTCCCTCCCTCCCCCTTCCTTCCTTCCTTCCTTCCTTCCTTCCTTCCTTCCTTCCTTCCTTCCTTCCTTCCTTCCTTCCTTCTTCTTTCTTTCTTTCTTTCTTTCTTTCTTTCTTTCTTTCTTTCTTTCTTTCTCTCCCTCTTGAACTCGAGCCTTTCCCCCCCTTTCCGCCCCTTGCTGCCCCGCAGGAACCCGATTGGCTCCTTGAATCCGGATTACGCACCGAATCCCTCCCTCCTTCCTCCCCTGGACGGCCTTGGGGCTCCTCCTCGGACTCTTCCTTTCTTCCTTTCGCGCTCCCTCTTTCCCTCGTGGGACCTCCTTTCTCCTCTCGCCTTCTCGAAGGGAAAGAGAACCCGAGTTGGTGGCTTCCGAAGAGAAGTGGAGGGAGCTTTTGGTCCCATGAATGAACCTCTGGATCTGGAGTCGGGTTTGAGTCGGGCGGATTCTTTGCCTCCCTGGCTCTTTCCTCCTGGAAGTTTGGAGAAGAATCCCTTCTTTTCCAGGATCTCATGGCTTTGCATGTGGACACAGTTGGATAAAGGGAAGCTCGGGTTGTTGGTGTCCTTGCTTCCTCCCTAACTTTTCCAAAAGCCCCAGGAAAGGGGAGCAAAAGATGCCGGATTTACCTGCGGGGAGCAACAGACCCAAACAGCCTCAGGTAAGAGTCACCTTGAAGCTTTGCTTGGCTTTTGGTCCAGGATTCACACCTGCGTCCCTCTAAGAAGGATTGGGACCTTGGCATTACCTGTCAGGGACCAATCCTGCCAAACAATGCAACTTCAACCCCATAGGAGTGGTAGTAATAATAATAATAATATTAATAATTAAAAAGGCCACCCTACTGGGATCTGCGTGCAAGGAGAGGCAGATAAGACATGTATTATTATTAATATTAATATCATCATTGAGCTGCAAGGAGAGTTGGGTAATAGAATTATTATTATTATTATTATTGGAAACAATAGACATTGACAAAATTACGATCTGCCAACTGCAAAAGGCCACCCTACTGGGATCTGCAACATCATCCGAAAATACATCACGCAGTCCTAGACGCTTGGGAAGTGTTCGACTTGTGATTTTGTGAAACGGAATCCAGCATATCTATCTTGTTTGCTGTGCCATAATAAAATAATAATAATAATAATAACGATCTGCCAACTGCAAAAGGCCACCCGACTGGGATCTGCACGCATCATCCGAAAATACATCACACAATCCTAGACACTTGGGAAGTATTCAAGTTGTGATTTTGTGATACAAAATCCAGCATATCTATCTTGTTTGCTGTGTCATAATAATAATAACAATAATAATAATAATACATCACACAGTCCTAGACACTTGGGAAGTGTTCGACTTGTGATTTTGTGATACGAAATCCAGCATGTCTATCTTGTTTGCTGTGTTATAATAAAATAATAATAATAATAATAATAATACATCACACAGTCCTAGACACTTGGGAAGTGTTCAACTTGTGATTTTGTGATACGAAATCCAGCATATCTATCTTGTTTGCTGTGTCATAATAATAATAATAATAATAATAATAATAAAATAATACATCACACAGTCCTAGACACTTTATAGTGACCCTAAGGAGTTGGACTAGATCAGGGGTCCCCAAACTAAGGCCCGGGGGCCGGATGCGGCCCTCCAAGGTCATTTACCTGGCCCCCACCCTCACTTTTAGACTTAGGCTCCCCCAAAGTCTGAAATGACTTGACGGCACACAACAACAACAACAATCCTACTTAACTTGACTATCTCATTGGCCAGAAGCAAGCCCACACTTCCCATTGAAATCCTGATAGGTTTACAATATGTTGGTTGAAATCATTTTTATTTTTAAATATTGTATTGTTCTTTCATTTACCAATATTGTGCTATGCTAATAATATAATATATTGTGCATACATATTGATAATAATATTATAATGTAATCCAACATAATATTTATTTATTTATTACAGTATTTTTATTTATTTATTACAGTATTTCTACCCCGCCCTTCTCACCCAATAGGGGACTCAGGGTGGCTAATAATAATACAATATAATAATATTCTATAATATAATAATATTAATTATACGTTATATATTAAATGTAATACTACTAACAATATTATGGAATAGTGGTATAGTACAATATAGTAATATATAATGCTAATATTGTGCTATGCTAATAATATAATATATTGTAAGCTGCTCTTCGGCATGAGAGAGGGTGGGGTATAAATGTAGCAAATAAATAAAAATAAATAATTGTTGTTGGGGGGGGTTTCTGCACTACAAATAAGACATGTGCAGTGTGCATAGGAATTTGTTCATATATTTTTTTCAAATGATAATTCGGCCCCTCAACAATCTGAGGGACCATGAACCGGCCCTCCACTTAAAAAGTTTGAGGACCCCTGATATAAGCATTATATTGTACTATATGACTATATTGCAATATTATTAGTAATATTACAATATCCATGCTCTTTTTCCCCTCTCCATCTTTTATCTGAGTGAAACCAGAGTGATGTCTTGAACTGAAACTGTTTATAAAGGGACTTTATTATTTTTTTTTTGGAAGAGAAGACCCAGGTGGAAAGCAAATGCTTGGGGGGGTTTCTGCCTGGCAAGGAATGCCTTTTTCCGACAAACAGAGCAAGGAAGAAACAAGAGACTGTTTAGTCTGTTCATCGTAAGCTTGGACGCTTGCCCAAAATGTGCTTCGAGGACTGGCTTTGCAGAAAAGCGGAACCCTTGGATCACACGTTGCTGCTTCTTTGCTCTTCCTGCTTGGCATAGGAACCCATTTGGGAAAGTAATTCCCTTCCCAGGGCCTCTGCGCCGAAGAAAAGGCCGAGGAGAAGAACAAAACTTTCATGTTCAGTTCAGGGGACATTCTTAAAAGAGGAAATCCCAAGCCTCCTGGAAAAGCACCAATAGGGACCCAATAATAATAATAATAATAATAATAATAATAATAATAACCGACGAAACCATTCATCATATCCTCAGCTGCTGTAAGAAAATCGCACAGACAGACTACAAACAGAGGCAAACAAACAGACTACAAACAGAGATTCATTGGAACTTATGCCTCAAGTACCACCTCCCAGCAGCAAAGAACTGGTGGGATCACAAACCTGCAAAAGTATTGGAAAATGAACATGCAAAGATACTGTGGGACTTCCGAATCCAGACTGACAAAGTTCTGGAACACAACACACCAGACATCACAGTTGTGGAAAAGAACAAGGTTTGGATCATTGATGTTGCCATCCCAGGTGACAGTCGCATAGCTGAAAAACAACAGGAAAAACTCAGCCGCTATCAGGACCTCAAGATTGAACTTCAAAGACTCTGGCAGAAACCAGTACAGGTGGTCCCGGTGGTGATGGGCACACTGGGTGCTGTGCCAAAAGATCTCAGCCGGCATTTGGAAACAATAGACATTGACAAAATCACCATCTGCCAACTGCAAAAGGCCACCCTACTGGGATCTGCACACATCATCAGAAAATACATCACACAGTCCTAGACACTTGGGAAGTGTTCGACTTGTGGTTTTGCGAAACGAAATCCAGCATGTCTATCTTGTTTGCTGTGCCATACAACATCGTTGTGTCAATAATAATAATAATAATAATAATAATAATAATAATAATAATAATAATAAATAATAGGGTTGTTGTATGTCTTTCAGGCTGTGTGGCCATCTTCCAGAAGTATTCTCTCCTGACGTTTCGCCCACATCTATGGCAGGCATCCTCAGAGGTTGTGAGGTATGGATAAACTAGGTAAGGAAAGGAAAGAATATATATCCCAGTGACCAAGGACTCTTGCCACACCTTGGACTCTCCACAGATAAATATTCTTTCCTTTCCTTACCTAGTTTATCCATACCTCACAACCTCTGAGGATGCCTGCCATAGATGTGGGTGAAACGTCAGGAGAGAATACTTCTGGAACATGGCCACACAGCCTGGAAAACTCACAACAATCCAACAGACAAGAGTTCTTTCTTTCCACAGGTATATAAACTCCACTTGCCTAGTTTCCAACAGACTTCACAACCTCTGAGGATGCCTGCCATAGATGTGGGTGAAACGTCAGGAGAGAATACTTCTGGAACATGGCCACACAGCCCGAAAGACATACAACAACCCTGTGATCCCGGCCATGAAAGCCTTCAACAACACAATAATAATAAAAGACGTCAGCCGGCATTTGGAAATAGACATTGACAAAATTACGATCTGCCAGCTGCAAAAGGCCACCCTACTGGGATCTGCGCGCATCATCCGAAAATACATCACACAGTCCTAGACACTTGGGAAGTGTTTGACTTGTGATTTTGTGATATGAAATCCAGCATATCTATCTTGTTTGCTGTGTCATAATAAAATAATAATAATAATAATAATAATAATAATAATAATAATAATAATAATAATAATAATAATAATAATAATAACTTTATTTATATACTGCCCTATCTCCCAGATGGGACTCAGGGCGGTTTCCAACACAAACATTACATAACAACATAATAACACATTATCAAGCAAAGTAAAATTATACAATTATAGCAATAAATAACACTTAAATGACCTGATCAAGGGGACGGGAACCATAAATCCAATATATTAAAATGTATCATTTTAGGCTAGAGAAATCTTGTGCAATATATTCAGGCCCAGAAATGCTCCTGGACATGTATTTTATTTTGAAAAGTGGAGATTTTCACTTCTTTCAAGTCTGGGATATCTTTCGAACTGGACATCAACTCAGTTGAAGATATGATTTTGTCCTTTGACAAGGCCTGAGCAAACTACAACTTACTGTGAGTTTTCCAGGCAGTATGGCCATTCCAGAAGCACTCTCTCCTGACATTTTGCCCACATCTATGGCAGGCATCCTCAGAAGTTGTGAGCTCTGTTGGAAACGAGGCAAGTGGGGTATATATATATATCTGTGGCCAGCTTGATTAGCACTCAATAACCTGGAAGCTTCAAAGCTCATGTTCCAGAAGCACTCTCTCCTGACGTTTTGCCCACACCTACGGCAGGCATCCTCAGAGGTTGTGAGTTCTGTTGGAAACGAGGCAAGTGGGGTATATATATCTGTGGCCAGCTTGATTAGCACTTAATAACCTGGAAGCTTCAAAGCCCATGTTCAAGAAGCGCTCTCTCCTGACGTTTTGCCCCATCTACGGCAGGCATCCTCAGAAGTTGTGAGGTCTGTTGGAAAGTAGGCAAGTGAAGTTTATATGAGGTCTCTTCCAACTCTACTAATCTATGATTCTATGATTCTGTATATCTGTGGCCAGCATTTAATAACATTGAAGCTTCAAAGCCTGGCTGCTTCCTGTCTGGAGGAATCCTTTGTCGGGATGTATTAGGTTTTTTTTAGTGTTGTTTTTTATTTACTGTTGTGATGTTTCTTCCACATCTGTGGCAGGCATCCTCAGAGGTTGTGAGGAGAGAATGTTTCTGGAACATGGCCATAGAGCCTGGAAAACTCACAGCAACCCAGTGATTCTGGCCATGAAAGCCTTCAACAACACATCAAACCCAATACTCTGGGGGTTGGTGCTCATTTCCATTTCTAAGCCGAAGAACCGGCGTTGTCTGTAGACACCTCCAAGGTCATGTGGCCACTGGCATGACTGCATGGAATGCTATTACCTTCCCACCGGAGCAGTACCTATTGATCTACTCACATTTGCATGTTTTCAAACTGCTAGGTTGGCAGAAGCTGGGGCTAACAGGAGGAGCTCACTCTGGTCCCCGGATTCGAACCTGTGACCTTTTGGTCTGCAAGTTCAGCAGCTCAGTGCTTTAACATATACACACACACACACACACACACATATATATATACATATATACATATACAGTAGAGTCTCACTTATCCAACATAAATGGGCCGGCAGAAAGTTGGATAAGCGAATATGTTGGATAATGAGGAGAGATTAAGAAAAAGCCTATTAAACATCAAACTAGGTTATGATTTTACAAATTAAGCACCAAAACATCATGTTAGACAACAAATTTGACAGAAAAAGTAGTTCAATACGCAGTAATGCTATGTAGTAATTACTGTATTTACAAATTTAGCACCAAAATATCACGATGTATTGAAAACATTGACTACAAAAATGCGTTGGATAATCCAGAACGTTGGATAAGTGAGACTCTACTGTATATATATATACACATACTGTGACTCTCTTCTCAAGGCTTTTGTTGACTGTGGAGTGGATCTCTGCTCCTCGTTCTGTCTTTACTTTTCACTGCTTCACATCAGATCATCTGTTTCTTGTTGAACGGTTATGAAAATGTGCTGGCCTTGAGTCTCTGGTTACAGCTTTCCTGGCCATTTATGGATGGGCCAAGTTGTGCTTGTGGTTTTATAGCGGCGCATGGGAGGGGTGTGTGTGTGTATATATATATGTGTGTGTGTGTATCCGAAGAAGGATCGCTTTGGCATCAGACACGTGGCCAGCTCTGGCTCAAAGCTCAGCCTTGTGCCCCGAAAGCCGTGATGTGGAGCGGTAACTATGGCTCTGGTGTACACAAATGCGCTCCGTGGGCAAGGCGGAGGAAATGCCTTTGCCGTGAGCGAGCACGTCATGCGTTGAGAGCTCTGCTCCAAAAGCACGAGACACGCGGGCAAGAAGAGGAAAAAGAAGGGAGAAAAGCGTTTTATTTTCATAGGTTTTCCGATTCAGATGGTTTTGTGGATGATGCCTCCAGAAGATCACGTTTCTGGGAAATATTCTGCTGCAGAAAGTCACCCTATCTTCCGTGTGTCTTGCCGTATAATTCAACGCCTTTTGTGCCATTCAAAATATATATCCATTAATCTTATAAAAGCATTTCCCCCTGAAATATTTGTTAAACTCTCCTACAGATATATAGGCGTAAACCCCTGCATGCATTTGCAATCCCTATCTATATATATAAAAGAGTGATGGCATCACGGCGACCCACAAAACTACAGGCCCCCCCAACCTGGAAATTTGACGACACAACCCATCATCCACGGCTCTAGGTTGATACAACAAAAAGAAAAGAAAAATAAAGTCCTAATTAGAGAGAAAGGAATAATTGCTTTTATCCAATTGCTAGAAGGAGCTTAGCCTTGTTAGAAGGCTAAGCTCCTCCAACTTGGTCTCCTAGCAACCCAATAAAAAAATAATAAAAAACACTAAAAATAATTAACACTAAAAAATTAATACATTAAAAAATCATAATAACAAAAAAATAACTAAAAATTATACAAGAAAATAATAAAATATAATAAATAAAATTAAAAAATACAAGTATTTTTAACCAATACCACCACCACTTTGCCACAGCAACGCGTGGCCGGGCACAGCTAGTGTACTTATATATCTGTATCTATCTATCTATATACATTAATTTTATATATGAATTTTCCCCTCATATGTTTGCAGGTCCTTGCAAATCCTATATACATATAGATCCATGTACCTGTATATCTGTACCCATTATTTAATCTACTGATGCCTCAATTAATGTAATTTTATTGGTACAGTGGATTCTCACTTATCCAACATAAACGGGCCGGCAGAATGTTGGATAAGCGAATATGTTGGATAATAAGGAGAGATTAAGGAGAAGCCTATTAAACATCAAATTAGGTTATGATTTTACAAATTAAGCACCAAAACATCATGTTATACAACAAATCTGGCAGAAAAAATAGTTCAATACACAGTAATGCTATGTAGTAATTACTGTATTTATGAATTTAGCACCAAAATATCATGATATATTGAAAACATTGACTACAGAAATGCATTGGATAATCCAGAACGTTGGATAAGCGAGTGTTGGATAAGTGAGACTCTACTGTATCTATTTTTATTTTGAAATTTACCAGTAGCTAGCTGCTTTATTTCCCACCCTCGGCTTATACTCAGGTCAATGTTATCCCAGTTTTTTGTGGTAAAATTAGGTACCTTGGCTTATATTCGGGTTGGCTTATACTCGAGTATATACGGTATATACAGTAGAGTCTCACTTATCCAAGCCTCGCTTATCCAAGCATGTTTATATACAGTATATACGTATATACGGTATATATGGTAAAGGTTTTCCTCTGACATTAAGTCCAATTGGGCCGGCGTTGTCCGTAGACACTTCCTAGGTCATGTGGCCGGCATGACTGCATGGAGCGCTGTCACCTTCCCACTGGAGCAGTACCTATTGATCTACTCACATTTGCATGTTTTCGAACTGCTAGGTTGGCAGAAGCTGGAGCTGACAGCGGGAGCTCATTCTACTCCCCGGATTCAAACCTGTGACCTTTCAGTCAGCTAGTTCAGTAGCTCAGAGGTTTAATATTCACATAGTAAAGTAAAGGTTTTCCCCTGACGTTAAGTCCAGTCATGCCTGACTCTGGGGGTTGGTGCTCATCTCCATTTCTAAGCCGAAGAGCCGGCGTTGTCCGTAGACACCTCCAAGGTCATGTGGCCAGCATGACTGCATGGAGCGCTGTCACCTTCCCGCCGGAGCAGTACCTATTGATCTACTCACATTTGCATGTTTTCGATCTGCCTGGTTGGCAGAAGCTGGGGCAGACAGCGGGAGCTCACTCTACTCCCCGGATTCGAACCTGTGACCTTTCGGTCAGCAAGTTCAGTAGCTCAGAGATTTAATATTCACATAGTAAAGTAAAGGTTTTCCCCTGACGTTAAGTCCAGTCATGCCTGACTCTGGGGGTTGGTGCTCATCTCCATTTCTAAGCCGAAGAGCCGGCGTTGTCCATAGACACCTTCAAGGTCAATCTAGTTGAAAGCAGATATTAGCTACCTTGATATATTCTGGGTTATATGGCTGTGTGGAAAGTCCCATAGAGTGTATCTAGAAAGTAGAATTAATGCAGTTTGAGACCACAGTGGCGCAGTGGGTTAAACCGCTGAGCTGCTGAACTTGCTGTCCGAATGGCTGACGGTTCACATTCTAAGCCGAAGAGCCGGCGTTGTCCATAGACACCTCCAAGGTCATGTGGCCAGCATGACTGCATGGAGCGCTGTCACCTTCCCGCCGGAGCAGTACCTATTGATCTATTCACATTTGCTAGGTTGGCAGAAGCTGGGGCTGACAGCGGGAGCTCACTCTGCTCCCCGGATTCGAACCTGCGACCTTTTGGTCAGCAAGTTGAGTAGCTCAGAGATTTAATATTCACATATATATCGTAAATAAGGGAAGCCGGTCCCCTCCAGATATTTGAGTCCATAGCTCCTATGGACTGGTTGTACAGACTGGGTTAGACGAGAGTTGTAGTTCAAAGCACCCGCTTATCTATGACTAGACTGAACTGACTGCATTTTTCCAGCAATCGAGAAAGGAGTGCTTAATAGCTTTGGGTTGACTTGTTGAAGAATGAGCCTGAGACCTTTTGCCTGTGAAATATGTGCTCTATGCGTGACCTGTGCTCACCCCACGCATTTCTTCCCTGTTTACCACTGTTTTTACTTCCTCCCCATTCCATCTTGCTTTGACAGTTGGGTAGTTATTTTGGATGTCTGTAAAATACCTTGCCTAGATGGCAGACGATAATATATGTGCTGACGTGTTAAAAGTATCCACACCGATTATTATTATTATTATTATTATTATTATTATTAAACTTTATTTGTATCCTGCTAGCATCTCCCAAAGGACTCGATGCGGCTTACAAAGGCCAAGGCCTCAACACACAATATAACAATACAAAACAAAAAGCAAATTAAAAACAATTAAAACAGTAGAAACAACAAGCAATAACTTGTTGAGATAGTGACCCCAACTTGAATGACTAAGACTGAGAATATAATGTTTCTGATTCTTATGGAGATCATTCTTAAAAGGGTTAATATCAGATGTGGTAGAGCATCATGCCCGTGGTATTTAGTTTATGGTGTTATCCCTCCAGTTATGGTCGTACTTTTCTGTAGTACCGTATATACTCGAATATAAGCCGACCCGGATATAAGCCGAGGCATCTAATTTTACCATAAAAAAACTGGGAAATCATTGACTCAAGTATAAGCCAAGGGAGGGAAATTTCAGAAATAAAAATAGATACCAAAATAGATACACTATTGGGTAGAGGAGACAATCACCTTGTAAAACTACAACGTCTTGTCTCCTCCCATATATATATACCGTATATACTCGAGTATAAGCTGACCCGAATATAAGCCGAGGCACCTAATTTTACCACTAAAACATTGACTCCAGTATAAGCTGAGAGTGGTAAATTTCAGAAATAAAAACAGATACCAATAAAATTACATTAATTGAGGCATCCGTAGGTTAAATGTTTTTGAATATTTACATCAAGCTCAAATTTAAGATAAGACTGTCCAACTCTGATCCAATCATGATTCTCATCTTCTTCAATGTAAATGTGCTTATGTATCCTTTTAATAGTAATAGAGTAAAATAATACATGTAATAATAATAATAATAATAATAATAATAATAATAATAAATACAGGAAAATAATACAGTAGAGTCTCACTTATCCAACGTTCTGGATTATCCAATGCATTTTTGTAGTCAATGTTTTCAATGGCGTCAATGGAGTGGCGGCATATAAGTTTGAAAAATAAATAAATAAATAAAAATATATCATGATATTTGGGTGCTAAATTCATAAACACAGTAATTACTACATAGCATAAATGTGTAATGAACTACTTTTTTGTCAAATTTGTTGTATAACATGATGTTTTGCTTCTGCCGGCCCGTTTATGTTGGATAAGTGAGACTCTACTGTACATGTAATAATAAATAGAGTAAAATAATAAATGCAATAATGATAAGATCAGAGTGAAATAATAAATGTATTAAAATAATAAAAAATAGAGTAAAATAAATGTAATAGTAGCAATAATAATAGAAAAATAATAAATGTAATAATACCAATAATAATAGAGAAAAATAATAAATGTACCATATATTCTCGAGTATAAGCCGACCCAAATATAAGCCAACCAGGACCCTCACCTGAGTATAAGCCGAGGGGGGCTTTTTCAGTCTTAAAAAAAGGGCTGAAAAACTAGGCTTATACTCAAGTATATACAGTAATGTTTCTGATTCTTATGGAGATCATTCTTAAAAGGGTTAATATCAGATGTGGTAGAGCATCATGCTCGTGGTATTTAGTTTATGGTGTCATCCCTCCAGTTATGGTCATACTTTTCTGTAGTAATTGCATTTGTGGGCATGCTTGGTTATGTCTATTCTGCCAACCCGCGTCTAGCAATGCCAATGGTCTACCACTGGTTTGAAGCTACACCCGGAAAATGAAAAGCCACTTTGAAAGCTGTTTCTAATAACCTCAAGTGCTGGGTCCATATTGGGTTTTGTTGCCCTGGTTGTGCTATGGGCCAGTTTTGGGATCTCGTCGTATTTTTTTATCCAGAGACAAGAGGCAATTTCCAAGCAAAGTCAACGTTAATGGGATTGCCATCCAAAAGAGTTTTCCCTGTTTAAAGCGTTTTGGAAATGTCCATGACACTGCTGAACAAGCGGCACAGATTGCAAAACAAGATTATGGTATTTCAGAAGAAGTGGCACAAAGGAACCTTGGGAGATGTGGACATCCTTTGCGTGAGCATTCCTGGCTTGTTTGGTCACCTAAGACATCATGTGATGGATCTGTGCGTGCAATGGAAAGTTGGACTTTTGCACATTGTCTGCTAACGCATTGCTCACAAGCTTGGAATACCAGAAGTAGCTTTACCTGTTTTTAACAAAGGCACGGGAAAAGCAGTTAAAATCTGCGTCTGATATCTCCGCTCATGGTGGCCAAGTCGACGTTGACCGTAGATGGCTCTCAGCTTGCTGCTTAGATTTGTTGACAAGCTGGAATGTGTCCAGAGGTGGGCGACTAAAATGATCAAGGGTCTGGAGTACAAGCCCTATGAGGAGCGGTTTAAAGAGCTGGGCATGTTTAGCCTGCAGAAGAGAAGGCTGAGAGGAGACATGATAAAAGGAGACATGTATCAAGAAGTGAGGGGAAGATATAGCTTGTTTTCTGCTGCCCTGGAGACGATGTGGAACAATGGCTTCAAACTACAAGGAAGGAGATTCCAACATTAGGAAGAGCTTTCTCACTGTGAGAGCTGTTCAGCAGTGGAACTCTCTGCCTCAGAGTGTGGTGGAGGCTCCTTTGAAGGCTTTGTAGGGTTAGGATTAGGTTGATGTGTATGGCGATGATGGGAGTTGTTCTCTAACACAACTGGATGGTGCCAAGTATGGTTCAATGGCCCTATTGTCTTAACAATAGCTCCATCATCTTTCCATCTAGTTTGAAGTTGCCACACATTGAATGCTGGTCCTTCAGCTGTTTTGAGTCTTCTATAAGAGAGGAAAGTGGAGATGATGGTATAATGATGATGAAGATGACGATGATACGTTTCTGGGTGGTAAATCATCGGGAAAACAATGGTGCTTGTACAGACGGACCCATAACACCATTTCTTGTTAACTTGGAGAAACCTCGAAACCTAAAGATATGTAGACTTCGACCTTATGGATCACTCTAAGGCAGGCTTGAGGGACAACATTATGGATTTTTAGAAGAGCCAAGGGTCATTTCACAGAAAGGAGAAAATGCCATCGTTGTGATTAATGGGTTGAATGGATTGTATGTTTGGAGCCAGGCTGGGACTTATTAAGGTTTAGAAAGGCTAAAGACAGCATCCCAAAAACGCATTATGGAGAACAAAAGCTATGGAAGAGTCACAAAGTTCATTCAAGAAAAGTGCTGAACTGACCTGAGAACTTTGGGTGCAAACATGAGAAGTCTACACAGTCAGTCGCTCTTTAAGTTAAAGAAGGTAAACAACCGATCTATTCTAGACTTGATGAGGCTCCAGCAGGTTTGAGATGAATAACAGAAGTTATCTAGACAACCAAATAATGGATAACCAAAAGCTTTATCTAAGGCAGGGGTCCCCAAACTACGGCCTGCAGGCCACATGCAGCCCATCAAAGCCATTTATCTGGCCCCTGTGGCACAAAGGCAGAAGGGGGTTGGACTAAATGGCCCAAGGGGTCTCTTCCAACCCTCTATTCTTCTTCTTCTTCTTCTTCTTCTTCATTATTATTATTATTATTATTATTATTATTATTATTATTATTATTATTATCATCATTGAGGCTGGGAGGCCATCTGTCAAGGGTGCTTTGCTTGTGCTTTTGGTGCACAAAGGCAGAAAGAGGTTGGACTAAATGGCCCAAGGGGTCTCTTCCAACCCTCTTTATTATTATTATTATCATTGAGGCTGGGAGGCCATCTGTCAGGGGTGCTTTGCTTGTGCTTTTGGTGCACAAAGACAGAAGGAGGTTGGGTTAAATGGCCCAAGGAGTGTCTTCCAACCTTTATTATTATTATTATTATTATTATTATTATTATTATTATTATTATTATTATTATTATTATTGCTTGGTGGCCAACTATAGTCCAGCCCTCCAGTGGTCTGAGGGATTGTGAACTGGCCCCCTGTTTAAAAAGTTTGGGGACCCCTGACCTAAGAGATCCTTTTTCTTTTTGACTGTGTGTCCAATCTGCAAGGATGCAGCTCTGTCCCTGCAGCTGACGGATGGTGAGTATGAAAGTTGAATGTATGTGAGTGAATGTTGAGTACATGTGATGTTTCCCCTTTGTCTGTGTAACCCAGGGGTCCCCAAACTAAGGCCCGGGGGCCGGATGCGGCCCTCCGAGGTCATTTACCTGGCCCCTGCCCTCAGTTTACTAATATAATATATTGTAAAGTAAAGGTAAAGGTTTTCCCCTGTTCAGTCATGTCTGACTCTGGGGTGTGGTGCTCATCTACATTTCTAAGAGCCGGCGCTGTCCATAGACACCTCCAAGGTCATGTGGCCGGCATGATTGCATGGAGCGCCATTACCTTCCTGCCGGAGCGGTACCTATTGATCTACTCACATTGGCATGTTTTCGAACTGCTAAGTTGGCAGGAGCTGGAGCTAACAGCGGCAGCTCACGCCACTCCCGGGGCTTGAACCTGGGACCTTTTGGTCTGCAGCTCAGTGCTTTAACGCAGTTTGCCACCGGGGCTCCATAATATATTGTATATACATATAATATTGATAATAATATTATTATGTAATACAATATAACACTAATAATACCATATAATAATATTAATTATATATTCTATATTACATATGATATTACTAATATTATTACAGTATAGTGGTATAGTTTAATATAGTAATATATAATGCTAATATTGTGCTATGCTAATAATATAATACATTGTATGTACATATAATTTGTAAGCCACTCTGAGTCCCCTTTGGGGTGAGAAGGGTGTGATACAAATGTAGTAAATAAATGCAGTAAGTAAATAATAAATAAATTTTAGACTTAGGCTCACCCAGTCTGAAATGACTTGAAGTCACACAACAACAACAACAACAACAACAACAACAACCCTAATTGACTTGACTATCTCATTGGCCAGAAGCAGGAGCACACTTCCCATTGAAATCCTGATAAATGTATGTTGGTTAAAATTGTTTTTATTTTTAAATATTGTATTGTTCTTTGTTGTTGTTGTTGTTGTTGTTGTTTTTGCACTACAAATAAGACATACGCAGTGTACATCGGAATTTGTTTGTATTTTTTTCAAATGATAATCCGGCCCCTCAAAACAGTCTGAAGGATTGTGGACCGGCCCTTGGCTTAAAAAGTTTGAGGACCCCTGGTGTAACCAATATAGTTTTTTTATTAAACTATATTGGTTACACAGACAAAGGGGAAACATCACATGTGTGTCAACTTGTTTCTCTGAAAGGGCCTGATGTGCTCTGTCCTACTGAAAACAGACAAAAGAACATTTTAAGGTTCAAAAAGTATCCATGACATTGTCATCCCAGGACCAAGAGGCAGCAGTCAGTGTTTCTTTTAGTCTCTCCGAGAACACACTAAGCTTTGGTTTGTGCATTTTCCAGGCTGTATGGCCATGTTCCAGAAGCATTCTCTCCTGATGCTTCACCCACATCTGTGGCAGGCATCCTCAGAGATTGTGAGTGACATTGGAACACTAAGCAAGGGAGATTTATATATTTGTGGAAGGTTCAGGGTGGGAGAAAGGACTCTAAGCTTTCATTTTTCGCCATTTTCCTCGAAGAATGAGGTGATTCTTATTTTGATAAAGAGCTAAAGTACAGTATTTATTCTGACCCGTTCATCCAGTTTTTGTGGTTCCCTTTTCAGACTAATATTTCTTGATTTATACATGTGTAGATACAGTACTTGAGTAATGTTTGATTCTGCCAAGTTCCTGTATGAAGTCATGAGGCTGGAATTTCGTGATCCACCCAGGCGCTAAAATAACTGCTTAATTTCTTTTATTATTTTGAGATGAAATATATAGAAATGGAACATCTAGCATCACCGCTTCCCATGGCTCCCATGGATGGGGATGATGGGAGTTGTAGTCCAAGACTGCTGGAGCATATCAGGTCAAGTTAAGGATGATCTGTGGCAACAGACATTGGCACATTAGGGTTCCTGTCTTACCCTTTGCATGTAAAACCACGTGTTCTTAAAATGATACAAAAGGTAACTAATTAAACCAATTTCTGTTGTTCCCTCTTCTACCTGGATATCTTTGGATATCCCTTTGGATATCTAAAGACGACTACCATGAGTTGCTGTGAGTTTTCTGGGCTGTATGGCCATGTTCCAGAAGCTTTCTCCTCTGATGTTTCACCCACATTCCTGATGGTAACGCCTGTTTGACAGTGGAGTTGGGTGGAGTCGTCTTTTTTTGGAGATTTTTGAGCAGAGACTGGATGGCCATCTGTCGGGAGGCCTTGGATTGTGTTTCCATGCATGGCAGAAAGGGGCTGAACTGGATAGCTCTAGTCTCTCTCTCTCTCTCTCTCTCTCTCTCTCTCTCTATATATATATATATATATATATATATATATATATATATAATCTGCATAATTAGGAATGAGTTAACAACAAAACCATTGGACCAAATCACACCAAATTTGGCCACAATACTCATCACTTTCCAAGGAGTGACCTTGCAGCTTGAAAGCCTGGCTGCTTCATACCCAGCGGACTCCATTGTTGGCCAACTTGAATACTATTGAATAGCCTTGTAGCTTGAAAGCCTGGCAGCTTCATACCTAGGGGACTCCATTGTTGGCCAACTTGAATAGCCTTGCAGCTTGAAAGCCTGGCTGCTTCATACCTAGGGGACTCCATTGTTGGCCAGCTTGAAAACTATTGAATAGCCTTGCAGCTTGAAAGCCTGGCTGCTTCATACCTAGGGGACTCCATTGTTGGCCAACTTGAATACTATTGAGTAGCCTTGCAGCTTGAAAGCTTGGCTGCTTCATACCTAGGGGACTCCATTGTTGGCCAACTTGAATACTATTGAGTAGCCTTGCAGCTTGAAAGCCTGGCTGCTTCATTCCTAGGGGACTCCATTGTTGGCCAACTTGAATACTATTGAGTAGCCTTGCAGCTTGAAAGCTTGGCTGCTTCATACCTAGGGGACTCCATTGTTGGCCAACTTGAATACTATTGAATAGCTTTGCAGCTTGAAAGCCTGGCTGCTTCATACCTAGGGGACTCCATTGTTGGCCAACTTGAATACTAGTGAATAGTCTTGCAGCTTGAAAGCCTGGCTGCTTCATACCCAGGGGACTCCATTGTTGGCCAACTTGAATACTGTTGAATAGCCTTCCAGTTTCAAAGCCTGGCTGCTTTATACCTAGGGGACTCCATTGTTACCCAACTTGAATACAATTGAATAGCATTGCAGCTTCAAAGCCTGGCTGCTTCATACCTAGGGGACTCCATTGTTGGCCAACTTGAATACTGTTGAATAGCCTTGCAGCTTGAAAGCCTGGCTGCTTCATACCCAGGGGGCTCCATTGTTGGCCAACTTGAATACTATTGAATAGCCTTCCAGTTTCAAAGCCTGGCTGCTTTATACCTAGGGGAATCCTTTCTAAGCCACCTTGAATACCACGAAGAAAACCCCACTTAGGACTACGCCACAGCAATGCGTGGCCGGGCACAGCTAGTATTCTATAATTGTATGAAATGTGATGTTTTTGGATCACTGACGCTCTTCTTTTTTCTTCCTTCCTGATCCAGAATATCCGGCGTGATTCTCCTGCTGTCTATCTCAGACCAGAAGCGGAGGCATAATGGCAGAGAAGCGCCACTTGGACCCTATGGGCACCGTGAGCTGCAGCAAACTCCCCCGTCTGATGTCAGAACCGGACCAACATCTCGCCACAGATTTCTGCAAGTCGAGCGTTGTGCCAAACCATGCCTCCGAAAGCTATTACGGCTACAAAGGATCCTACTTCACGTACCCTCTTCGCTACCACGATGGGCCCAAACCATTGACTCACTGGACTCCCCCTGAGGCTTACCCGCATTGCGTGGCCGGCACAGCAAGTCACCAGCTGCAGACAGAGACGGCGCTTTGTATGTTGTACAAACAGGAGGCGGAGAGCTTTGTGGCACGGGGGCAGACTCTTGGGCATGAGAAGAGCGGCGAGTGCGCATCCCGAAATGCATTCAATGCTCAGGAGAGGTGGGCCGGCTACATGGGCTATCCAGGTTACATCCCACAAGGCTGGATCCACAGCTATATGGCCCAGCAGTCTCCCCGAGCACCCTTGGCAATGCCCAAGCCCATTTACCAGCACCATGTTTACAACACTGAGTCTGGTTACAGTCTCAAAAGCTCTTTAGATTTGGGAATGGTAACTGAAAGTGCTTTAAAGCCACTGGAATGGGCTCTACCTCCATCGGGACACTTGAATTGTACAGAGAACTCTGGTTATGATACTTCTGTATCTAAGAAAGCAGCAGTTGCTGAAGCCAGTTTCCCACAATTATCCCCAAGGCCCAAAGATGCGGCCATGAGCCCGGGTGGCTTTTCCCCTTATCGCAGGTCCTTTGAAAAATGCCAAACTGGGCAAACTGCTTCCTTTCTGGAAGGGAGCTACTCCAGCATGTGCAACAGTCAGAAACACATCTCCGAAATGCACGGAAACAGTTTTGGTAAACACTCTTGGTCTAAGCTACCTCCTCCTGCCGGCCCTTTGGCACATCCTCCATCCTTGATGTATCAAGATAGGTCATGCTACCCGCTCACCTCCTACCCGCTCTTATCCCAGGAGCAAATGTATCTGTATCATCCAAGTTATGCACAGGCAGAAAGACCAAATTCGTTGCCGGCCTGCAAAAGGTTTGACTCTCCAGGAACTGACGAGTCCCCAATCCATCCAGGATCTTATATTTCTCCAACACCTCGGAGTTACCATCCCATCCCAATGGAGAGCTATCCCTACAAGCGAACTGGGACTCCGATGACTCCTCCTGGCACTCTGCTTTCAAAGGAACAAGAACACCAACCACGTTCAATTGCCAAAGTGGCCCAGAAATCACCACTTCCAGTGTGTGCTCAGCCTCATGGCGCTTCTAGAGAGTGGCACAAAGACAGAGGGACCCCAGAGCAAGCCAAAGAGAATTTTCCAAGCCAACAGCCAGCTTCGCAATCCGGGACTTTGCAAAAGTTTCACTCGTTGAACCGGTCACCTGGCCTCTTTGGAGACTTTGCGCAAATCCAAGAGACCAACTCTAGAGAGAGCTTTTGCCCTTCAGAGAAGGCAAAGACAAGGGAAAAGGAGCTCTCTCAAGTACCCAAGCCATCCTCGTTTAGTTGTGATGCCAAGAAGAAAGGTGTTGACACTCACAAAATTGAATCAGGAGCTTGTATCATTATTTCTGACAGTCCAGGCACACCCAACAATTCCTGCTGTAAGACAACTCAACAAGCCCTAGATGTCCAAGAAGTCTTGACTCCCTCACTCCACAATGGACCACAGTCACCTCAGGGAAGGGAAAAAAGTGTCATTAAGGGACCTGAGATCCCACAACTTCCACCTTCTCCTCCCATGCCAGTGATCAACAATGTCTTTAGCTTGGCACCTTACCGGGACTACCTAGAAGGTTCTTCGGTCTCTCTGGAGATCCCACTTTCTAAAAGTAGGCAGTTGGAAGTGACCTCTCCCAAGGATATGGACAAAAGTGTGGATGTCCCCCATTCGGCACAGCCGAATCATCCCAGGTCATCAGAAGTGCTTGGGGAGAAAGATGTTGTTGGCAACACAATGGCAGAAACGAACAGAAAGGAGCTGAGTAACAGCTGCATCAAGAGAGAGAATGGAGATGGTGTTGGGACCTGGGACAACATGGGGCTCCCACAATTGTCTCCAAATGGGTCTGTATCAAAAAATTGTGAGACAGGCCAGTCTGAGGAAATGAAGCGTGAAGACGGAGTGCTAGACCTCAGCTGTAAAACGGAGACCTTGGCAGACAATGTAAGTCATCCAAAAGGAAGTTCCAAAAGCAATGGAGCAGAGGTGGGAATAGTATCATCCAATGGACGAGAGGTGTTGCCTGAAACTAACAGACCAGCTTCAGAGTTGCCTGTGCAAAGCAGCTCCGAAAAAAGGGGAAATTTTCAGAGTTCTGCAACATTCCTGTTCAAAAAATTCAAAATCCGCAGATCCCCAGCAACGGAGGTAGGCTCCATTGTGCAGCAAACCCCTTCATTGTCGCCAACGTCTCAAATTGCTGCTCCGTCCAATGGCATCTGCTCTGTGACACAAGGTGCTGAGCAAGTGGCAACTCGGCAAAACAGCCCCGTTGTTCTCCAAGAGGTGAGTTGGCAAAACAGCCCAAGAGAACTACAAAGCCCCCGTCAAGGAGTAACTCAGCAAAGCATCTCACCAGTTCAAGATGTGACGCAGCAAAGTTGTCTCCAGGTGGCAACTCAGCCTGAAACAATGCAACGTTTGCAATTGCAGTGTATTAACATCCAGCTGCCGGATATGTCAAAAGTGTTGCTTCCTAGCACAACAGCGGTGTCTCCCGTCTTGGGGACAGCCAACATTTCCCCTCCTGCCAGTGACAAACCTCCAGAACAGCAGAGTTCACCTGGGCAGTATTTCACCGACTTGCATTCCTCTGTCTGCACGGTCATCTCCTGTTCGGTGTCTGCGTCCTCTCCAGAACAGCTCAAGGAGTGGCTGGAGAAGGCCGAGTCTGAAAAAGCACTCAAGGAGAAGGCCATGAGTCTGGCCAAGCACAAGAATGGCGTGAAGGCCTCCGACGCTGCTAAACAGTCCAAGGGCAAGCAGGTCTGGCTGGCGTTCAAGGACGTGGTGGCTCTCTTTCGGAAGCTTCTTTCTCAGCTGGACACCTTCTTGCTGACCCATAAGTGTCCCTTCCCTCATGTGGTCCGTGCCGGAGCCATCTTCATCCCTATCCACGTGGTGAAGGAGAAGCTCTTCCCTAACCTCCCTGGGACTTCTGTGGACCACGTGCTGCAGAACCACAAGGTAGAGCTGCGCCCCACGACTCTCTCCGAAGAGAAGCTGCTGAGGGACTTGGAGCTGAAAAGTTGCACCTCTCGGATGTTGAAGCTCTTGGCCTTGAAGCAGCTGCCGGACATTTACCCGGACCTCTTGACCCTTCACTGGCACAACTGTGTCAAGCAGCAGCTTGGTAAGTGCAGCTACTTCATTGTTTAAAATGAAAACTTAGAATTAGTAATTCAGTTTGGAAACCCCTAATCCAAAATCCCCCCAAATCAAAAATTGTTGTGTAAGCCGCCCCGAGTCCCCACGGGGAGATGGTGGCGGGTAATAAATAAATTATTATTATTATTATTATTATTATTATTATTATTATTATTGACATGGCTGTCTGAGAGAACAACTCCTTTGCTTTCTGATGGGTCAATGGCTATTCTTCCTATCATCTTGATCACTATGCCACCTGTAGCTGATTAAAGTTGTAGTCTAACTTTTAGAAATACAGTAGAGTCTCACTTATCCAACATAAACGGGCCAGCAGAACATTGGATAAGCGAATATGTTGGATAATAAGGAGAGATTAAGGAGAAGCCTATTAAACATCAAATTAGGTTATGATTTTACAAATTAAGCACCAAAACATCATGTTATACAACAAATTTGACAGAAAAAGTAGTTCAATGTGCAGTAATGCTACGTAGTAATTACTGTATTTATGAATTTAGCACCAAAATATCACGATATATTGAAAACATTGACTCCAAAAATGCGTTGGATAATCCAAAACGTTGGATAAGCGGATGTTGGATAAGTGAGACTCTACTGTACCAGTTTTGGAATAGCGGGACTTGTCGGCCCAAAGATATGAAGCAATATGGGATACTTTCTCATGTTCTTTCTTCTCAGGGGGGGCCTTTATTTATTTTATTTGCTCTATTTCTACCCCGCCTTTCTCTACCTTGAAGGGGACTCAAGGCAATAATTCAATGCCTTAAAAACATATGATACAGACATTAAAATAAAATTAGACTAAAAACAGACATATTAAACATTGAAAAACATTACATTTATTCCTTTTCATTCTTACCTACTACCATGATCAATGTTCTAGACTAACTTTCTATGATCAATCCTTTCGCTGTTGTTTCAGTTGATTGAAAATTACTTAATTTTTTTTCCAGGTCCAAATTCACAGGCCGACCTGCATGTTTCCAAGTACGTATCTGCTTTTCGTGTGGGTGCATTTGTGAATAGGAAAGAAAGTGTGTGTGTGTGTACATGTATATGTGTGTGTGTGTGTATGTATGTGTATATAAGGTACAGGTAAAGGTTTCCCCTGACGTTAAGTCCAGCCTTGTCTGACTCTGGGCGTTGGTGCTCATCTCCATTTCTAAGCCAAAGAGCCGGCATTGACCATAGACACCTCCAAGGTCATGTGGCCACTGGCATGACTGCATGGAGTGCTGTTACCTTCCCACTGGAGCAGTACCTATTGATTTACTCACATTTACATGTTTTCGAACTGGTAGGTTGGCAGACGTTGGGGCTAACAGCGGGAGCTCACCCTGCTCCCCAGATTTGAACCACCAACCTTTTGGTCAGCAAGTTCAGCACCTCAGCAGTTCAACCCACTGTGCCACCAGGGGCTCCTGCGTGTGTGTGCATACAGTAGTGTCACTTATCCAACGTAAACAGGTCGGCAGATCGTTGGATAAGCGAAAATTTTGGATAATAAGAAGGGATTAAGGAAAAGCCTGTTAAATGTCAAATTACGTTATGATTTTACAAATTAAGCATCAAAACATAACATTTTACAACAAATGGACAGAAAAACGCAGTTCAATACACTATAAAGTTATGTAGTAATTACTGTATTTACACATTTAGCACCAAAACTTGACAATGTTTTGAAAAATCAACTACAAAAACATTGACTATTAAAAGGCAAAGTGCGTTGGATAATACAGTACATTGGATAAGTGAAGGTTGAATAGGCGAGACTGTACTGTGTGTGTGCGTGTATAAAAGGTATATATATATATATATATATATGGAAGGGCAGGACAGAAAAAATTGTTTTTGAAATAGTGGTTTGGGGAAAAGATCTTGCTAAGAGGATAAGTTATTTTAATTTCCTTATGGGAAACTTAAGACTTCACTCACTTCAATTTAAAGTTATCTATAACTGGTTAAAATTGATGAGGGCAAAAGGCTGTAATAAAAAAAGCTTGGCATTGAAACGACACCAATGTTGGTGCCACTTCAGCTTCCAATTGGGGTTGTGAAGTACTTATCATAATCCGAGCCAGGCCCATCTTGGTTGAGCATTTCTTGGCATGAAGGCTAGCCATGGGTGGGTGATCATTCCAAAACTGATCATTGCGTAAAAACGATCAAAACATCCGGCCGTCCCCTGGGCAACGTCCTCTCACACCAGAAGCGACTTGCAGTTTCTCAAAATAGATAGATAGATAGATAGATAGATAGATAGATAGATAGATAGATAGATAGATAGAATGTCTTCGGGGTTTAGAGTGTCTTTGGAATGGTCTTTGCAACAACTAGATCCTGGTAGGTTGCTTCCGGCATGGTGAGAGGTGGGAATCCATTGTCTTCTTGGGACTTGGGCTGAGATTATAGAAATGGAAGATCTTAACATACTTGGCTTTGTTCTTCTTAACTTCTTCCACTTTATTAGGTGATGGCACTGGGAAGGTTTTAAATTGCAACAGTCCGGCAATTGCAACCGAGGTGGCCGAATGTTTACAGGACTTGAACCATGTTCAGAGAGATGCAAGCAAGAGACAAACTGTCATTCCAAGACAGTAAGATGGGCAAAGAGGCTGCACAACGAAGTTGCCAAAGCACCCGGTGCTCGAAAGTGGTTTTTGACAGCCCATAACATGCTCAACACTCTTCAAGTTCAGTTCACCAATACCTCAAAGATCCTTCATCATCGGAAATCAGTTTCTGGACATCCGAGGGCCTTATGTCCTCAAGTTGCCTCATTTTCTGCTCTTTGAGTATCCATCAGGACAACTTTATTCACCCCTTTGAAGGACAATAACAATCCTAATGTATATGTTTTGTTGTAAGAAGAATGCGGTCAAAGGATTGCACCATCTCCCAAAATAATGGTGGCAACTTAATTTTGGTACTTGTTTTTGTGTGTGTGGCTTCAACTACCACATTTTAGAAATGTGATCCATTTGCCTTTATAAGGAGTCGCTGCTGCCTTGAGGTTGTAGTCCAGGAAAGTTTTCTCAGTCTTTGCAGATAATTTTCAACTAATGGCACACATTGAAATTTAGGGACAAAGGGAGAAGGAACAACATAATAAAACTGGCAATTGGATAAACTAGAGTAGAGTTTATACGAAGAGTCAAAAACGACTGAACGAGTGAGACGACAACAGTAGAGTCTCATTTATCCAAGCTAAACGGGCCGGCAGAAGCTTGAATAAGCAATATCTTGGATAATAAGGAGGGATTAAGGAAAAGCCTATTTAGGTTATGATTTTACAAATTAAGCACCAAAACATCATGTGACAGAAAAAGTAGTTCAATACGCAGTAATGTTATGTTGTAATTACTGTATTTACAAATTTAGCACCAAAATATCATGATATATTGAAAACATTGACAGCAAAAATGGCTTGGATAATCCAGAAACTTGGCTAAGCGAGGCTTGGATAAGTGAGACTCTACTGTATTTTAATGTTGTGTAAAGCATTGGCAATGGAGGCATCACCGTAAAAGGCCCTTTTGCTCTGGCAATGTCATCCAGAGGCATTTTCTACCTGTTTATTATTACTGTTTCCTTGGTTGGACAACAATAAATACAAGAAATACAATATTTCCCCTCCATTTGGTAACAAATGTTTGATACTGTATATTTTGTACAAAGTTCCAGCGGAAGTATATTTGCCTTTTTATTTAAGAAACTTTTGTGGTTGTTATTGTTTTTTTTGTACAGATACAGTTTCTAAGAGGTGTTTCAAAGAAATTAAAATGTTTGTTTTGGAAAGTCTGTGTCACCGTATTATTTGGAGTCTCCATTCCTCCTTCCTGCTCTTATAACCCTGATTTGCTTGGGTTTTTTTTTCTGAGCATTATACCCAATGCCCATTTGGATCTCCATCTGAGCCAAATTCTAAGTTTTCATTTAAAACAATGAAGTAATTCCCATTTTATTTTAGTAATGCTCCAGTAAGATGGATTGGTCTCTAAAAAAAACTGCAAGTTGATGCAAAAACTCCCAAATAAAACCCAAAACAATGACGGTACTGTGTTGTTGAAGGCTTTCATGGCCAGAATCACTGGCTCGCTGTGAATTTTCCGGGCTGTATGGCCATGTTCCAGAAGCATTCTCTCCTGACGTTTCACCCACATCTATGGCAGATGTGAGGTCTGTTGGAAACTAAGCAAGTGGGGTTTATAGATATGTGGATGGGAGGAAGCACTCTTGTCTTTTGGGAGGCAAGTGTGAATGTTGCAATTGGCCACCTTGATTAGCATTGAATAGCCTTGCAGCTCCAAATCCTGGCTGCTTCCTGCATGAGGAAATCCAAGAGTTCTTTCTCCCACCCAGGACATCATTCCACATACACACACACACACACACACACACACACATATATATATATCCCACTTGCCTAGTTTCCAACAGACCTCACAACCTCTGAGGATGCCTGCCATAGATGTGGGCGAAACGTCAGGAGAGAATGCTTCTGGAACATGGCCAGACAGCTCAGAAAATTCACAGCAACCTAATGACGGTACTGTTGATTTGGACATATAATTAATATAGTTTGACACCACTTGAACTGCTATGGCTTTATTTATTTATTTCCCAATATTTATATTTAATGCTATGGGATCCTGGGAGTTGTAGTTTTACAAGGTGTTTAGCTGTCCCTGCCAAAGAGAGTTGTCCTTACTCTGTAACACCGAGCCATGGGAGTTCAAGTGGTTTCAAACCGCATCAATTCTACAGTGCAGATGCAGCCTATGAGTCTTTGAACATCCTCCCAGAGTTAGCAGGAAAGTTACCATCTCAACTTTGGGATATATAGTTCACAACCCAGTGGCTGCATTTCATTATTTATTTTATTTTATTTATTACAATATTTATATCCCGCCCTTCTCACCCAATAGGGGACTCAGGGCGGCTTACAATAAAACGCATATATAAAATTGTACAATACATGGTGAATCAATTCAAAGGTTATTAAATTACATCAGACATTCATAAAAACACTTATAAAATACAGATGAGCTTTAGGAAGGTTTCCAGGGAATTTAAAAACTAGGTTATATCTCCTGTAACTTTGCCATTCATCCCAAGGCTTTTTGAATCCAGGCTGACCTGCAATTCAGCCTCCAGCAGCAATTAGCAGGTGATTAAACCCTATTATTCCAATAACAAAGCACTTCATTTAAAGGGACAGGAACCAATTCTGCCCCCCTTCCCCCAATTTGTGACCCTCCTGTGTTATCTGAGTCCACATTGCCATATAATCCAGTTCAGTTGTGTTGAAGGAGCCTCAGAGAACCCAGTTTGTGTGTTGTCGAGGCTTGGCCGGGATCACAGTGTTGTATGTTTTCCAGGCTCTATGGCCATGTTCCAGAAGCATTCTCTCCTGATGTTTCGCCCACATTTATGGCAGGCATCCTCAGAGGTTGTGAGGTATGGAGAAACTAAGCAAGGAAGGTTTATATATACAGTAGAGTCTCACTTATCCAACATAAACGGCCCGGCAGAACGTTGGATAAGCAAATATGTTGAATAATAAGGAGGGATTAAGGAAAAGCCTATTAAACATCAAATTAGGTTATGATTTTGCAAATTAAGCACCAAAACATCATTTTATACAATAAATTTGACAGAAAAAGTAGTTCAATACACAATAATGCTATGTGGTAATTACTGTATTTACGAATTTAGCACCAAAATATCACGATATATTGAAAACATTGACTACATAAATTAAGCACCAAAACATCATGTTATACAACAAATTTGACAGAAAAAGTAATTCAATACGCAGTAATGCTATGTAGTAATTACTGTATTTACGAATTTAGCACCAAAATATCAGGACTCAGTAGAGTCTCACTTATCCAACATTCTGGATTATCCAACGCATTTTTGTAGTCAATGTTTTCAATACATCATGATATTTTGATGCTAAATTCGTAAATACAGTAATTACTGCATAGCATTACTGCATATTGAACTACCTTTTCTGTCAAATTTGTTGTATAACATGATGTTTTGGTGCTTAATTTGTAAAATCATAACCTAATTTGATGTTTAATAGGCTTTTCCTTAATCCCTCCTTATTATCCAACATATTCGCTTGTCCAACGTTCTGCCGGCCCGTTTATGTTGGATAAGTGAGACTCTACTGTATATTGAAAACATCGACTACAAAAACGTGTTGGATAATCCAGTACGTTGGATAAGTGAGTGTTGGATAAGTGAGACTCTACTGTATATTGAAAACATCGACTACAAAAACGCGTTGGATAATCCAGTACGTTGGATAAGTGAGACTCTACTGTATCTGGAAAGTCCAGGATGAGAGAAGAACTCTTGTCATTTGGAGGCCAGTGTGAATGTTGTAGTTAATCACCTCGATTAGCATTGAATAGTTTCATCTCCTGGCTTCTTCCTGCCTGGGAGCATCCTTTGTTCAGAATCGTTAGCTGCCCTTGGTTGATTCATGTCTGGAACTCCTCTGTTTGCTTCTTATTTACTTATTTAGAGTTTTTTAATACTCTATTTTTTCTTTCTTTTGGGGTTCCAAATAATAACATAAACTCGCGTGTCAACCTATTCAGACGGGACAGGGAGGGCAAAGAGAGCTTGCGTGTCTTCTCCCTTTTCAAACCTGGTTTTTGTGGGAGGAGGAGATGCAAATCTAAATGACAAAGGGATTAAATGCCCTGGCTTGCTAAACAAACAATATTGGCCTTGCAAGAAGCCCTGCTCTCTCTCCCCCCCACCTTCAAGTCTCCGCCTCCCAAGGAAAAGAAGTCCAAGGAGCTACGAAGGTTCCACGCTGAACTAGCCTTGGCTTTTTCCTTTGGTTTTGGTCTCCTATTTGCAGGTAAGAGCCTGCGAAATGGGTCTAAATGGGAGGCTTTGGCGAGGGTCTGGTGCTAGTGCCATGAATTTGGGCCTGGGTCTCCAAAACAGAGAGACCCAGCCCTTTATTTTTTAGAAAGACCAGTGAGAAACTAGCCAGGTCCAGTATGTCTATACTGCCATATAATCCAGATTATTTGCTTAAACTAGATTATATGAGTCTATACTGCCATATAATCCAGTTCAAAGCCGGTAATCTGGAATTGTTTACTTTACAATTGATCATCCCAAATTGATCTCCAACGAATTTGCAGCACTTTATTCTGTTATCTTGAGTTTACAACTTTTAGAATGGGCACTTTACTTAGTCTATTATCATAACCTCGCTGTTTTTAATTCCATGTTTTATTAAGTGTGTTTCTTTTTATTTCTATAGGTTAATGTTTAAAATTTTATACAGTAGAGTCTCACTTATCCATAGAAGGGGCCATAGTCATTTCTAACTTTATGGTGACCCTATCATGGATTATTCTTGGCAGGATTGGTTCCTCTGGCCTTTTCGACACTGCCATATAATCCAGATCATTAAAGTAGATATCATCCACATTATCTGCTTTGAAGTTAATTATATGTGTGAGCAGAAGTGGATTACACGGGTGAGTAGAGATTCTAATTGGGGCCCCATCTACACTGCCATATAAAATCCAGATTATCTGTTTTGAACTGGATTAGAATCGTAGAGTTGGAAGAGACCTCATGGGCCATCCAGTCCAACCCCATTCTGCCAAGAAGCAAGAAAATCTCATTCAAAGCACCCCCGACAGGTGGCCATCCAGCCTCTGCTTATATTAGTCTACACTGCCATATAACACAGTTTAAAGCCGATAATCTAGATTTTATATGGCAGTGTAGAGGGGGCTTCATGTTCCCAAATTCAAGCCTTTGACCATTGCATTCTGCTGGATATTTGTAAGAGATCCGTTGAAAGGCTGATCTCCAGGACTCCATTTCTGGCATGTGGTTTTTTAGAGGGAAAACATGCAAATGTGAGTAGATCAATAGGTACGGCTCCAGCGGGAAGGTAAAGGCGCTCCATGCCGTCATGCCGGCCACATGACCTTGGAGGTGTCTAAGGACAACGCCGGCTCTTTGGCTTAGGAATTGAGATAAGCACCAACCCCTAGAGTCGGACACAACTGGACTTAATGTCAGGGGAAACCTTTATCTTTTACCTAAAACAATAGAGTCTCACTTATCCAACACTCGCTTATCCAACGTTCTGGATTATCCAACGCATTTTTGTAGTCAATGTTTTCAATACATTGTGATATTTTGGTGCTAAATTCGTAAACACAGTAATTACTACATAGCATTACTGTGTATTGAACTGCTTTTTCTGTCAATTTTGTTGTTAAACATGATGTTTTGGTGCTTAATTTTTAAAACCATACTAACCTAATTTGATGTTTAATAGGCTTTTCCTTAATCCCTCCTTATTATCCAACATATTCACTTATCCAACGTTCTGCCGGCCCGTTTATGTTGGATAAGTGAGACTCTACTGTAGCTTGAAGGCACCAAATCAATACTGTAGACTCTGACTGCATCCATGGAAATCTATTTTATGTGAAGTTATGTTATAACAAGTAACTTTTCCTCTTCTGTGCAGTTGACCAACAGTGATGGACTCTTCTGTTGTAAGCCACCAAGCAAGACTACTAGCCGACAAACTGGTCTTTCACAGAGGCTCCATAAAACCTAGAAGAGGAGCTCTGCAAATTCCTGTTGGCTTGGTGACCATTTCCAAAAGATTGATGTGGCCAATAGTCTTGGCTGTCGTTCCTTTAGTTGCCAGCACCACTGCGTTCAACGAAAGCCATTTGGCTGCATCTTACCAAACTCTACCCGACAGAAGACCAAGTTCTCCAACACCTTTCTCATTCCAGAAGTCCACGAATGTGACCAGTTTGAATAATGGATCTATCAAAGGCTATCCTCGTTGGCAGGCTATGAGTAATACTAACCACAGTTCTACTGTGGTCACCTATACTGGCTATCTTGGTAACCTATATAGGAAGAAAGAAGTATCTTACCTAACTCCTACAAGTCATGAGACTCTGGGCAGTAGATCTCAAGTTACAACATCTGGGACCATGGATTCAGAGATGAAAGGTCTCCATTCAAGTAGTGGAGCAATATTTCACAGTTCTACCAATATTTTATCTGACTCTCTTCCAGTATGGTCTTCTGATTCAAGCTCAAGGAAAGCTCTCACAGACCAAACGACTATGCGTACTGGCCAGGAACTTGATATCACTGAACCTGCTAGTAGAGTGCCTTCTACTAGTGTGACCCCACTTCCTTTCTCTGTTAGGTCCTCAAGTAACCATTCAGTGAAGATCTCACCTCATCCTACTCTACCTCCATTGAAATACTTCACTGACTCTACAATCAGT
The DNA here is from genome assembly GCF_035594765.1 of Anolis carolinensis. NCBI lineage: Eukaryota > Metazoa > Chordata > Lepidosauria > Squamata > Anolidae > Anolis > Anolis carolinensis. The sequence continues at coordinate 20,609,768 of NW_026943822.1, read as the reverse complement.
AGGAAGTTTCACGCTCATCGTCAAGTTGAAATTCTGAAGACCAGCTTGTTTCCATTTGCATCTTCTCCCACAACTCATAGTATGTCTTCACCATCAATTTCCATTGTTGGAACCCATCCTGATGCAAAACACTTCACACAAACTGAGATCTTTCTGACTTCAGCCGTTCACTATGGTGCAAGTAAGCGTTCCTTCCCGTCTAGCCATGATCTGCCATCTACACTTACTTGGATCAACTCTTCAGGCCAACTTTCCACAACTGAGTCCATCACACAGTTGACTCAAAGGACCAACACAACATATGATTACCTTTTGAGAAATGCAAATGTATCTGTGATGTCTCATAGTCCCAAAGCAGAGTCTTCCAGTGATGTGGCTAATAGTAGTATTTTCCAGTTGACCACAGAGACTGTTCCTCATTCATCTGAAACCGGGGTGTCAGAATTCAGCCCTTCTCTTGTCACTGTCCAAACAGATGCCGATACAATAGTTGTCAGCATGGCTACAGAAGCTAACCTGTCTCTTGGAAAACAGATTTCTCATCCGAAAGATGATCTCAGAAGTCAAGCCATGCTAACCCTACCTCCAGGTCTTGATAAAACAAAAACACACGAGGCCTCCTCTGTAACAACTGAGGACACACTAAGCACTTCTTGGGCTACTGACAGAACCAAACTAGAATTGAAGGACATAATTTCTCCTAAAGGAGAGGAACGTACTGAGCTTTCTGTTGGTCCTACACATGATGCCAGCTCAAAGGGTAATAGCATCAGTTTTGACCCAGACTTCATATATAGGCAACCTTCAACTTCTGCTTCACTTGATGTTGTGCATTCTGGAACTGGGTATGATATTCCTGTTCAACAAGATGGTTCATTGGAAGTTGTGACTACTACTCCTAGTTACTGGGAGTTGGTGGAGATGGCCACAACTACTATGGTGTCACCCATCTTCTCTTCGGAGTTGCCACTTGCAGAGGCCACACCAACTCTAGAGTTGGCTTCTAGGTTCATTTCTGAACAGGCCAAAGCTGAGCGTGTAGGTCAGCACCACAACTTGCATCAGAGGTGGAGAGATGCAACACTATCTCCGCCAGATCCCACTGACACATCTAGGGTTCTGACATCGGAGGAACCTACTGAGTTGTTGGGCCCAAAAAAGGATAGCAAGGGTGTTGTGCACATGCTTTTAGAAGGAGCAGGCACCACACTTGCATCTCATCCCTCCCAAGATACAGTGGAACCCACTTCTCCTGGGATGACACATGATGGTCTTCACACAGGAGGTTCTACAGCTAGTCCTCCAATAGAGCTCTTCAGCATAACATCTCCTCAATGGAAAGGTGACATCTCCATGCCTTTGCATGCCACAGCTTCCCTTGCAGAGACTACAAAACCAGAGAGAACTTCTGTAGTGACAACCCATGGGTCTGTATCAATGTACATTACATCACTTGACTCCTCTAGGACCAGCGTTTCGGAGCTATCTTTGGAAATGCACACTGGGGCTGCTGAAAAAGCTCGGGAAGAGCAGGAAGCGCTGGAGGTCACAACGCTGCCTAGGTTCTCAACTTCAGAAGATCGTCAGCCTGACCCCAAAGCAGTGACATCTTCTCCAGTATCAACTAGTATTATATACAGAATAGCACCACCAATTTTGCCTACAAAGGACCTTTATATTGACTCAGATTCCTCCGCTGGAACAACTACGTTAATATATAATAAATATGTCGATGCTTCTGCTGCAATTACTTTACAAGATGATGGTACAACAACTGTGTATATTCCCAAAACAGATTCTTCTGTCTATCTGCCCATTTCAGAGACTACTTCTGCCCCAGTTCATCCCATATCTTCTGCCACAATTGCTCTCCTGACCACCCCCAAATTTCTTCCAACGTCAACGTTGACTTGCCTGATGAGAACCATCCCATCTTCCTTCACTCCATCTTCCGCTCAACTTTTCCCGACTTCCCAACCTCACTTGACCAAGAAGTTTTGGGTCTCCACCTTAGACCTAGGAGATGTTAGGAAGGAGAAGTCCACTGTTGTGGTGGGAACCAAAGCCACCAGCACCAAGGAGATCAGCACAAGGATAGTAGTTGGTACTGAAGGGGTGACTGTGATCCCAGGTGGTCACTCTTCAGAGCAACCAGAGTCCAAAGATCCATGGTTGAGTGAGGCAACAACAAAAGAGAGTCTGATCTCCTTAAAAACTCCTTTGTTACTGGTTCCAGAGATGCATGTTCTACCACTGTCATTTCGCCTCACTGGAATGGATTATTTTGAATCCTTGGAGAACAAGACCTCTGAAAGCTACAAGAAGTTGGCAAAAGAAGTACAGTTAACAGTAAGTACTCCAGCAACCTTGACATACACACGCATCTGTATATTAGAATCTATATGTATTTTGATGGCCTTCCAAAGAATTAATGTTGGTCCTCCGCATTTGCGAGTTTTACTTTCAAGATGTAATCTTTTCCAGATTTTAGTACAGTAGAGTCTCACTTATCCAAGCTAAATGGGCCGGCAGAAGCTTGGATAAGCGAATATCTTGGATAATAAGGAGGGATTAAGGAAAAGCCTATTAAACATCAAATTAGGTTATGATTTTACAAATTAAGCACCAAAACATCATGTTATACAACAAATTTGGCAGAAAAAGTAGTTCAATACGCAGTAATGTTATGTTGTAATTACTGTATTTACAAATTTAGCACCAAAATATCACGATATATTGAAAACATTGACTACAAAAATGCATTGGATAATCCAGAACGTTGGATAAGCGAGTGTTGGATAAGTGAGACTCTACTGTAGTAATTACTGTATTTACGAATTTAGCACCAAAATATCACGATATATTGAAAACATTGACTACAAAAATGCATTGGATAATCCAGAACGTTGGATAAGCGAGTGTTGGATAAGTGAGACTCTACTGTAGTAATTACTGTATTTACGAATTTAGCACCAAAATATCACGATATATTGAAAACATTGACTACAAAAATGCATTGGATAATCCAGAACGTTGGATAAGCGAGTGTTGGATAAGTGAGACTCTACTGTAGTAATTACTGTATTTACGAATTTAGCACCAAAATATCACGATATATTGAAAACATTGACTACAAAAATGCATTGGATAATCCAGAACCTTGGATAAGCGAGTGTTGGATAAGTGAGACTCTACTGTAGTAATTACTGTATTTACGAATTTAGCACCAAAATATCACGATATATTGAAAACATTGACTACAAAAATGCATTGGATAATCCAGAACCTTGGATAAGCGAGTCTTGGATACGTGAGACTCTACTGTAATATCTTCTGACCATAGAATTATTCTGGAGGACCTGGAGATTGCCAGAGAGAACAACTCTCTAGGCATTACTCTGTCATCCAGCATAATTCTGTGATATATTTGATATACAGACTTGTCTTGTCATTCCATCTGAACACTTCATTCTAAATGTTCCTTTGAGCAGATTGTCCTGTAACAATAAACCTGTTTGATGTTCTCTCTCCAGGTAAATAAGATGCTATCTACTTACGAGGGCTTCCTTCAAACAAACATTCTTGGATTCATGTAAGTAGCTTTAATAAATGTGTAATATTCTTTTCCGGGCAAAATGTGTGTCTCATTCAGTACATCAGGATGGGAGTTACATCCTTGGAGTACAGTTTCCAATGACTATATTGGTTGGTTTTTTAACCCATGTTCTGAACTTGATCTGAATATCTTGAACCAGTTCTCTCTTAAGCTTCCTTCTATTGTGTGCTGCTTGAGTGTCTTCATGTACAGTATCAACAAGGTCTACTGAAATTCTTACCTGATTAATTATTCCAATTTTTGAATAGGAATGGCTCTTTGGTTGTTAAGTGTGAAGCTGTATTCCAGAGAAGGGTCCCAGTTCCCACACCTTCTGACGTCATCCGTACAATTGTCACAGAAGTAGAGACACGGGCAACGGACACTTTCTTTGATTGGCGACTAGATATACAGTCCCTTCGTTCTAATGGTAAGCACCTATCAAATGGGCTCTGTGCCAACTGAATTCTAGTCATCAAGATAATGATGGTTACTACAACTTTCAGACATATCTCCTGTTTGCTTTGTTATCCCCCTTTCCATCAGGATTCAACTTGAACAACCTAGAACCTGAGAAGTTGGCCATATCTTTCACTGCTCTAGATTCTGGAGGAGCCTTGGGTGATGTGATGAATTGGGACCATCTGGTAAGCCTGAGAAGAGAAGCTATCAAAAGGACTAATACCCTTTAGGCTTAAGTCATGGAAGACTTAGTATCCAGAACGTCAAGTTCTTATGTAGATTGAGCTCCACTAATTGCTTGGCTTATGTATCCTTATGGGTAAATAAAATATTTTTGGTTGTAGGAACTGAGCCTTAGGGATAAATGACACATTGTCTAGATGCTCCTCTAGAGACGGAGCATCTAGGAATCCCCTTGAGGCCCGGGCTGTGGCACAGGCTGGAGAGCAAGCCAGCTGCAACCAGCTGCAATGAATCACTCTGACCAGGAGGTCATGAGTTCGAGGCCCGCTCGGAGCCTATGTTTGTCTTGTCTTTGTTCTATGTTAAAAGGCATTGAATGTTTGCCTATATGTGTAATGTGATCCGCCCCGAGTCCCCTTCGGGGTGAGAAAGAAGGGTGGAATATAAATGCTGTAAATAAATAAATTTGTAAATAAATAAATAAACTTCGTAAGCCGCTCTGAGTCCCCTCGGGTGAGAAGGGCGGGGTATAAATGTTGTAAATAAATAAATAAATAAACAAATTGAGCTGTCTTGCACTTGTATTTCCATGTCAGGTTATGAAAATTTCACTTAATATGAGTTGAAGTCTTTTTCATCATAGTCCAACATTGTAATCCAGGGTGGATGGATTTTGTGAGTCCCAGAGCTATTGTTTTTGCTCCTGGGGCTATACAGGTTGCCAATGAACAAATAAATTTTCTGATTCTGAAAAATGGGTGATTTTTAAAATAATATTTTCCTAAATAGACTAGACTGTGTCCACCATGTCCTTCCAGTACCGGGCATTGTTTCCAATTTAGATGGTTCATCCTTGTGTTTACTATGTGAGCTGAAGCCTTATAACTAAATTAAAATATGACTCTTGTTCTTGTAGGTGACTCTGTTACTTGGAGCTCATTATACCGTGCGGAACATCTCATTTGTTGAAAGTGGGTATGTACATAATTTAACTTTGTTCAGATCTGAATGATGGTAATCTTTGATCAGTCCACAAGTGGAGGGCAGACTACTTCCGGTGCTAGAAACAGTATGCTTCAAGGGAATGCAAATAGGCAGAATTTATTTCACTCTAGTCCTACAGCTTGAGTTCTCCATAGATATTTGGTTTGCGGTAGTATGGATCCAACTCTGGACTTAGATATGCTTTTGGTGTCATCTCAGTTTTTGCAACATTAACGCAACACAGTTTCTATTTCACAGAAACCTCCAGGGTGGCATAGATATAAACGGAGAAGTCTGTATCGATACTGACATTCATGTTGATGTTGGCTGGGCTCTAGAAGCACTGACAGAACTTTCGAATTACTCAGTAGATCTCACATCTCTCTCCATCAATGGTCAGTAGGTCCAACCCAACCTCTCGTTTTGGGAGTGACGGTGGGTCATGAATGGAAGTTTACCAGCCTGCTTGATCTACAGTGTTCTCTGATTTACAGGATCACGGCTCAGCCTTCAAGTATTCCCAATTTCTTTCTTGGTGACCAACAGAGTATACAATGAGAAAATGATGGACCGTTCTTCTATGGAGCATCTCAACCTTGTGAGGGATCTCTCTGGAGTGGTAGGTGGAAGACACAATCATTAGACCTCAGAAGGATTTTAGAGGAAGAAAATTGTCCCCTGGATCTACCCCAGTTGATCACCTTAGACTGTTATGGGTTTTGACTGATGATATAAAATCTGTTTTTCCTCCGATTAGATAATGCATGTATTGAGCAAGTACAAAAATCTCCTGCAAGTGGCAATCCGAGAGATCACGTAAGTAGGCATTTCTCTTACTATATGATCTTTAGTCACTATGAGGAACATCCAACCTTCCAGATATTGAGCTGTTGGGCCCATCATCCCCATTGTGAGCTAGGCTTGCCAGGGCCCATGGGAATTGGACTCTATGGGTTCCCCAGCCCTGAAGATTAGCTAGACCAGGGGTCCCCAAACTAAGGCCCAGGTCATTGACCTGGCCCCCGCCCTCAGTTTTAGACTTAGGCTCGCCCAAAGTCCAAAATGACTTGAAGACACAACAACAACAATCCTACTTAGCTTGACTATCTCATTGGCCAGAAGCAGGTCCACACTTCCCATTGAAATCCTGATTTTACACAGTATGTTGGTTAAAATTGTTTTTATTTTTAAATATTGTATTGTTCTTTAATTTACTAATACTGTGCAATCTGAATAATATTTATTTATTTATTTCAGTATTTCTACCCCTCCATTCTCACCCAATATGGGACTCAGGGTAGCTAATAATAATAATAATAATAATAATGATGATGATGCAATATAATAATATTGTGTAATATAATAATATTAATTGCATATTATATATTAAATGTAATATTACTAATAATATTACAGTACAGTGGTATAGTACAATATAGTAATATATAATGCTAATATTGTGCTATGCTAATAATATAATATATTGTATGTACATACAACTTGTAAGCCACTCTTAGTCCCCTTCGGGGTGAGAGAGGGTGGGGTATCAATGTAGTAAATAAATAAATGAATAAATATATAATTGTTGTTGGGGTTTTTTTTGCACTACAAATAAGACACGTGCAGTGTGCATAGGAATTAGTTTGTATTTATTTTTCAAACAGTCCCCTCAACAGTCTGAGGGGCCATGAACCGGCCCTCCACTTAAAAAGTTTGGGGACCCCTGAGCTAGACAATGACATGAACCCTGTATCAAGATTTACTGTTCCTGAATCTTGTGAGATTTTGGAATACTGGAGATCTTTTTTCAGAGGAATTGAAATGGGGTGATGGTCCATGAATGATAAGTATTTGACCCTCACACAACTGGAGGATGCTAGATATAGGGACATTGACATAAGACAGTCCTAGGAAGATCTTACGGAGCTGTAGGGTTCCAGGGAAGCTTGGTTGAGACATTCTGGCATATGAGTTTATCTGAGGTTGGAAGAAAATGGAATTAATCCCATTATTGTTGAATATACTCATTGAAGGAAGCAAATCCTGGATGGAGGACTAACAAGGGGTGAGCTAGTGGATGTCTACCATATATCGTTGGATTGCGTCTTTCAGCATTCCTCAGTCTCAGCTGTATTTGATGGACCTTTCTGGTCTGCAGCATCTGAAGAAGAAAACAATCTACATCTCCACTAGGTTAGAGAGACAGACCAATGCATGGCTCTGCAAAATATGGTCTTCCGGATATCGTTGGGCTGCAATTTGCAGCCTCCTTGGCCAATGGTGAGGAATTCTAGGAGTTGTCCCACATCTGGAGAGGCCACACTTTGCCCACCGTTAAATCATTTCCACTTAGCTGCTAAGTTTACTGAGTGACCTTGGACAATTCATTCTGTATCTTCTACAATAGCTTCCTTCATCTCTCCGTCTAAAGCATTTTAAGATTGTTCTATTCTTCTTTGGACTGCAGAGGTGGCTCCTTGGTGTGTCGTGGAGATGTGATATTCCAGCATCCTGCCCCGACCAGCAAGGATGTTCTCCAGACTCTTGCCCTTGCAGTTGGTCCAAAGGATTACTTGGATTCATCTACCCTTCAGGTGGATCCATTCTCCTTTACCGTAGCAGGTATGCCTCCAAATAGCAAGGCTAAGCCATCTAGGGCCCTCCAAACGTTGCTGGGCTCCATGAGATTGGCAGTGAAACAACTTCTGGAGAACAGAAATTCCAGAATCCTGGATTCACGCAGACATAGTAACTATCCCAAAAGAAAATGTGGACACGACAGATGTACGAAATTACCAATCCATATCCCTCTTAAATACCGATTACAAAATTTCCACAACTATCCTAGCAAATAGATTTAAAAATTTTAAATTTTATAATTTATGGTTTAATAGAGTCTAATTAGAGTTTTAATTGATGTGGTACTGTTTTATTGTTTATTAATATGTCTTTGTTTTATTGAATGTATTTTGGGCAATGTAATTTGCCAACTGTTGTAAGCCGCCCTGAGTCCCTCCGGGTGAGAAGGGCGGGGTAAAAATGATGTAAATAATAATAATAATAATAATAATAATAATAATAATAATAATCCCAGGTGACAGTCGCATTGACGAAAAACAACAGGAAAAACTCAGCCGCTATCAGGAAGTCAAGATTGAACTTCAAAGACTCTGGCAGAAACCAGTGCAGGTGGTCCCGGTGGTGATGGGCACACTGGGTGCCGTGCCAAAAGATCTCAGCCGGCATTTGGAAACAATAGACATTGACAAAATTACGATCTGCCAACTGCAAAAGGCCACCCTGCTGGGATCTGCACGCATCATCCGAAAATACATCACACAGTCCTAGACACTTGGGAAGTGTTCGACTTGGGATTTTGTGAAACGAAATCCAGCATGTCTATCTTGTTTGCTGTGTCATACAACGTCGTTGTGTCAATAATAATAATAATAATAATAATAATAATAATAATAATAATAATAACTGCGAGAGATATTTTGCTTCAATCTAAGACCAGCCTGAAAATGTGACATGACTTTCCCTTTGGTTTCGTCTTCCAGGTGATGGTTTGGAGCCACCCTTTCCCAGTTTAGGGATTCCCGCCTATGCTGTAGTCATCCTGGCTGTGTTTGTCGTTGCGCTTATTGTTCTTCCCATCTTGGTTTTGCTGGTAAGACATTACATCAATACACTTTTGTAACCGTAGTTGCCAGTGGTTTTGATCTGACCATGATCCTAGCATCTTAGGGTGCATATATACTGTAGAATGAATGCAGTTTGATACCACTTTAATTGCTATGGTTCAATGCGATGGATTAATGAGTTGTAATTTTAGAAGTCCTTTAGCCTTCTCTGCTAAAGAGGGCTGGTGCCTCCGCAAACTACAACTCCCAGGATTCCAAAATATTGAGCCATAACAGTTAATTGCATTCATTCTAGTGTTGATGCACTCCTAGAAATCCTAGTTTGTGGCAAGCCATGATGGACTCAATGCTCATTAAAATCTGGAAGACTATATTTGATTATCCCTGCCTAAGAAATATACCGTATATACTCGAGTATAAGCCGACCCAAATATAAGCCGAGGCACCTAATTTTACCACACAAAAACTGAGAAAACATTGACTCCAGTATAGGCTGAGATACCAATAAAATTACATTAATTGAGGCCTCAGTAGTTTTTAATGTCTTTGAATCTTTACATCAAACTGTAATTTAAGATATGACTGTTCAGCTCTGATTAAATTATTATTTTCATCTTCTTCAATGTAAATGTGCTAATAATAATAATAATAATTTATTTATATACCGCCCTATCTCCCGGATGGGACTCAGGGCGGTTTACAGTCATAAAAGCAAACACAAACATTACATAACAACATAATACACATTATTAAACAAAGTAAAACAATACAATTATAACAGTAAATCACACTTACATGACCAGATCAAGGGGACGGGAACCATAAAACCAATATATTGAAATGTATCATTTTAGGCTAAGGGAATCTTATATATTCTTTTAATAATAATAGAGTGAAATAATAAATGTAATAATAATAATAATAATTGGGTGCTGTGCCAAAAGATCTCAGCCGGCATTTGGAAACAATAGACATTGACAAAATCATGATCTGCCAACTGCAAAAGGCCACCCGACTGGGATCTGTGCGCATCATCCGAAAATACATCACACAGTCCTCGACACTTGGGAAGTGTTCGACTTGTGATTTTGTGATATGAAATCCAGCATAGCTATCTTGTTTGCTGTGTCATAAAATATTGTTTTGTCAATAATAATAATAATAATATAATAAATATAATCATAAATAGAGTGAAATAATAAATGTATTAATCATAATAAAAATAGAGTAAAATAATGTAAAAGTATCAACAATAATAAAGTAAAATAATAAATGTAATAATAATAATTAAGAGAGTAAAATAATAAATGTAACAATACCAATAATAATAGAGAAAAATAATACCATATATACTTGAGTATAAGCCGACCTGAATATAAGCCCACCAGGACCCTCACCCGAGTATAAGCCGAGGAGGTATTTTTTCAGTCCTAAAAAAGGGCTGAAAAACTAGGCTTATACTCAAGTATATGCAGTAACTCTGTCATCTTATGAAACACTAGCTGTGCCCAGCCACGCGTTGCTGTGGCAAAGTGGTGGTGCTATTGGTTAAAAGTTGTTGTGGAATTTTTATTTGACGTTATTTGTATTTTTTTAAATTAATTTTATTGTAACTTATCTTTTTTATTTATTATATTTTATTATTTTGTTGTATTATTTTTAGTTATTTTGTTAAAGTATTTTATTGTATTAATTTTTAGTGTTTTTAATTATTTTTTATTGTATTATTTGTATTTATTTTATTTTTTATTCTTTTATTAACACTGGGCTGAGTGGGTTGCTAGGAGACCAAGTGGGCAGAGCTTAGAGCCTTCTAAGTGGCAGCAATTGGATAAAAACAATTATTTCTCTCCCTCTAATTAGGACTTTATTTTTCTTTGCTTTTTGTTGTATCAACCTAGAGGCGTGGATGATGGGTTGTGTTGTCAAATTTCGAGGTTGGGGGGCTTGTAGTTTAGTTGTTTTGTGGGTCGCCGTGATGCCATCACTCTTTTATATATATAGATACAAGTCACTTGAAAGTAGCTTGATTCTGCATGCGTTTGTTTTTTTCTTAATGTGACAACATGCTATACTGCAGTGTGCATCATGGTTCCCTAACGCTTCCTTTAATTTTTTTTTTATCAAAGCCGAAGATGCTTGGCCGGAAAGACAAGATCATCATTAATAGGTTGCGTGACCTTGAAGGGGGCATTGAGTTGTTTGAACTGGATAACCCAGCTTTCCGCCCCACTCTGGAAGAGGTTCATTTGGACTGTCTGGACACACACATGTGAGTGCACACTTCAACTGTGAGGAGGATTGGTGAGTTCTTCCCTAGAGTTGGCTCCTGGATAACAAAAATATTCCAGATCAGATATTGTATTTAGTAGGCATGTCCGATCAATGAAAAAAATGTTTCAATTCCCGTTTCTAAAGTAGGGGGCGCTGGCACTTCGATATAGAAAGTATTTCCAATTTTTTCACCCAAAAATTTCGGATATTTCCGAAAATTCGTAATGATTCTAAATGTTTCTAAAATGGTGGACGCGCATGCGCAATCACCCCAAAAAAAAAAGGGGACCCGGGGGGGGGGACTTTTACAGGGCTCTCCCGCCCTCATTTCTTCAGCTGTCCTCATCAAATTTGCAATGCCCTTGCAAGTTGTGCAAAGATACTATGAAAACTAGAAATTCCCTTGCTATATTTGTAAGCAAGAAGGACACTGGAAATCAATGGTGTCTCTGGCTATGTAATCCCACAAGCTTCAACCCAATGCCTTCAATTAGAAATGGACCAAGAAATGCCCTGGCAAGGAGTGCAAAGATACTTTGAAAACTAGAAATTCCCTTTCTAAGAAAAGAACCAGCAACAAAACCCTTTGCATCCATCGTGGAAGCTTCTGATTGGCTGGGGAGCAGCAGCCATGTTAGGCTGCGCTAACCTCCCATTCAAGGTAAGTTACAGAAATAAAAAAAAATTAAAATATTTTTAAATATATATTTTCAAAAATTTGGGTGGGGGGGGGGGAGAAATTAACGAAACATTAAGAGACAATTAGGGAATTGGCCAACAATGGTTCGAATTACATTGCTGGTTGCGCTGTGAGACAATGTCTCAGAATGCGTATCAAAAAGCGAGAACAATCCGAAATAATTCCGATATACGATTCAAAACGATTTTTTGGACATGTCTAGTATTTAGTTGTCCATACAGTTGGAAGACCTTGAGATTCCAAGAGCGAATATATAACTCTGTGACTATATTTCCCAATGAACTTTTTTTTGGCACAACCAGTTCCTTCCAGTGAATGTATGTGGGATGCTTTGTTCCAAGGATCCTTTTGAGCTGTCCTTCATCTCTTTGCTGCAGGATGATGACGGACACTAGTACTTTCCAAGGACAACGGTTGGTTTGGCCAAGCAAAGCATTCAGTGACGTCGAAACTATGCCCCATTCCATCTGAGTTTGGTTCTTCACGTCCAGATCGAGACCACAACCGTGTCTGAACCTTTGAGTTGCGGAAAATGTGGAAAGGAGTTCTTTGGAGATATTTACCCACTCATGCTGGTCTTGCACCCAACATCCATGATGTCTTGTAACATTATACATATCTTGAATTACATTGGAAGAAGGAAAGAAGTATCTGACTTTGGTGGTAGACAACTTCCATATTAATGCATTGGTGAATAAGAGGAAACATCTTATCCGATTAGGAAGTTATTTTTTATTGCATGGAAAAGCAGATTCTCGAACCCAGAGTGCAAGAAGACAGTTGGATTCTGTGTGTTGCTGAAGGCTTTCATGGCCAGGATCACAAGGTTGTTGTATGTTTTCCGGGCTGTATGGCTATGTTCCAGAAGTATTCTCTCCTGATGTTTCGCCCACATCTGTGTCAATACCTCACAACCTGTGAGGATGCCTGCCATAGATGTGGGCGAAACGTCAGGAGAGAATACTTCTGGAACATGGCCATATAGCCCGGAAAACACACCACAACCCTGCAGTTGGATTCTGTTCTATCAATAGTTTTAGAGGAGGTCAATATTGAGGTTTGGACTATCCTGGAGAGGTCTTCGTCATCCAGACCTTATCATCATTTCATACAGTGGTCTATTTTTATATCTAGGTTGGATCTTTTAAACGTGTCTTTAAAACACTTCTTAAAACTTTCTCTAGAGCATAGGCATTGCAATTTTTTCAGAATGGGTCTTGCTGGCATTTAAAATCAGCGAGGGGGTTTCGACTATTTCGACCATTCAGTTGTAGAGAGAGAACTTTTTAAGAGCTTGGAAGAAACCTTGGATGTAAATATGTAGTATTTGGGTGGGAGGCGTTGTTCTGTTTCTCGCTTGTTGCCATGTTTTCGAAACACCGTGTTGTATTAAAACGCAGTTCCGAATAAATTGTTCTGAAGATTTTTCTTATGTAGTGATGTGGAATTTGACCGGCTCTCAAGATCACATGCCGTTCAGTAAAACCTGATTTAGTGTAGTCTATTAATCCCAGGACTCCGATACAACTTCAAGGCGCACAACAATAAGACTGACACAGCCTTTCTAGCCTAAGTCTCCATAGATATTCTCTAAATGAATACAATGAAACCTGGTTGTTACTATGTGTCTTACTAGCCCTGTCATGGAGGTTTCTTGGCAAGATTGGTCCACTTTGATTGTTGGTGGGGGTCTTTGGTTGTAGGTGAACTACAAATCCCAGCAACTACAAC
>NW_026943822.1:20586195-20591195 GCF_035594765.1 Anolis carolinensis | reverse complement strand
TTTATATTTATAAAAAGTATGGGGTTATTAAAAGTGGGTAGGGATAAGGAACGTTGGGTATTGGGTGTTTCCTAGATATCTACCGGCTAAACTGGAATCTACAGGAAGTGTTTAAGGTGAGAAATAGGGTAGGGGTGGGTGGGGACTGAAGAGTTTGACTTCCAATCTTTGCTATTTTTTATTTTTATTCTCTATTCTCTATTTTTCTATTCTCAAGAAAAATATTAAGTAGGGTTTGCAACACTTGTATTTGGATAATGTGAGCAAGACTTTGCTATGTAGCAGGCAAACTTTGGCCCTCCAGGTGTTTTGGACTTCAACACCCACAATTCCTAACAGCTATAGCCCTCCAAGTGTTACTCAACTGTAACTCCCATAATACCCAAAGAGCATGGCCAGTGAAGAGGAGTTTTGGTACCTGTAGTCTAAAAAAATTGGTATGAAAACACGTTTCTGCAACCATTATGTGTTCTTTGTTTGGTGTTATTATTCTTCATTGTTTGGGAAAGCATCAGTATCAAGATATCATATATTGCTTTTATATAATTGTACTGCTATATTACATAAATGTAACTGTTATGAAAGCCAGTGCGGTGCAGTGGATAGAATATCAGAATATTAGTTTCCATGGCTGAACAGGAGTTTGAACCCTGGTTTAGCCCAACACTCAAGTCACTACACTGCTTTGGTTCCATTTTGATAAATCTGCATAAATAATGTTCCCGCAAAATTTTACAAGCAAAATTTATTGGCTGAGGAATATGGGGAGTTATTGCTTGATGTTAGGGGTGAATCAGGTGTAGGAAGGGAGGCAAATTTGAAGCCATCTTTTTATCCTTTTTCTTTCCTTTCCAGATGACTTCAGACTTTTTGGTCTATAGCATAACCCTTTACTATCGCCCGGATCTTGGAAATCGCCCTGTTATTGTCCGAACCAGTTCGGCTGAAGTTCCAATTGAGTGTCACTACCCAAGGTGAGAGCCAGACCAAGGCTTTGCTTCCATGCAAATGCTTTAGCTGTAGATTGCTAGCAAGTTGGACTAGATCCCTTCCAACTCTATAGAAGTGAATTGTTTTTTTCCCCTCTTTCAGGAAAGACAACGTGAGTAGCAAAGCCATCAGACCCACATGGATTCCCTTTACCTCTACCATTTCTTCTGAACAGAAGTTGGCCTTCTCCTTGCAGCTCATGAATGGTAGGTGGAGGCAAGAAGTGAAGAAACTTTCTTCTTCTTCTTCTTCTTCTTCTTCTTATTATTATTATTATTATTATTGCATTTATTATTTCACGGTGCTCCATGCAGTCATGCCGGCCACATGACCTGGAGGTGTCTATGGACAACGCCGGCTCTTCGGTTTAGAAATGGAGATGAGCACCAACCCCCAGAGTCCGACATGACTGGACTTAATGTCAGGGGAAACCTTTACCTATTTTACTCTGATATTATTATTATTATTATTATTATTATTATTATTATTATTATTATTATTATTATTATTGCATTTATTATTTTGACCTGGAGGTGTCTATGGACAATGCCGGCTCTTCGGTTTAGAAATGGAGATGAGCACCAACCCCCAGAGTCCGACATGACTGGACTTAATGTCAGGGGAAACCTTTACCTATTTTACTCTGATATTATTATTATTATTATTATTATTATTATTATTATTATTATTATTATTATTATTGCATTTATTATTTTGACCTGGAGGTGTCTATGGACAACGCCGGCTCTTCGGTTTAGAAATGGAGATGAGCACCAACCCCCAGAGTCCGACATGACTGGACTTAATGTCAGGGGAAACCTTTACCTATTTCACTCTGATCTTATTATTATTATTATTATTATTGCATTTATTATTTTGACCTGGAGGTGTCTATGGACAACGCCGGCTCTTCGGCTTAGAAATGGAGATGAGCACCAACCCCCAGAGTCAGATACGATTGGACTTAATGTCAGGGGAAACCTTTACCTATTTCATTCTGATCTTATTATTATTATTATTATTATTATTATTATTATTATTATTATTATTGCATTTATTATTTTACTCTATTTATTATTACTTATCCTGCTTCCGAAACATGCATAAATCTTGAGCCTGTAGATTAATAGGTACTGTATATACTTGAGTATAAGCCTAGTTTTTCAGCCCTTTTTTTAAGACTGAAATAGCCCCCCTCGGCTTATACTCGGGTGAGGGTCCTGGTTGGCTTATATTTGAGTCGGCTTATACGGTACATTTATTATTTTTCTCTATTAATGTATTATTACATTTATTAATTTTCTCTATTTTTGCTACTATTACATTTATTTTACTCTATTTTATTATTAATACATTTATTTCACTCTGATCTTATCATTGCATTCATTATTTTACTCTATTTATTATTACTTGTATTATTTTCCTGTATTTATTATTATTACATGTATTATTTTACTCTATTATTCTTAAAAGGATACATAAGCACATTTACACAGAAGAAGATGAGAATAATGATTTGATCAGAGTTGGACAGTCTTATCTTAAATTTGAGCTTTATGTAAATATTCAAAAACATTTAACCTACTGATGCCTCAATTCATGTAATTTTATTGGTATCTATTTTTATTGCTGAAATGTACCACCCTCGGCGTATACTGGAGTCAATGTTTTCCCAGTTTTTTTGTGGTAAAATTGGGTGCCTCGGCTTATATTCGGGTCGGCTTATACTCAAGTATATAATAGTCTATCCAAAATTAGAAATCACTGCAGCAAATACTATACTGATGCTTGAGTTCTGACTCCCAACAGGACTTCTTCCATCCGAGTCTTTAAGTTGGATTGAGTAGTATTTCAAATAAAAGATACAGTAGAGTATCACTTATCCAACTTAAACAGACCAGCAGAATGTTGGATAAGCGAATAGGTTGGATAATAAGGAGGCATTAAGGAAAAGCCTATGAAACATCAAATTAGGTTATGATTTTACAAATGAAGCACCAAAACATCATGTTAGCAGAAAAAGTAGTTCAATACGCAGTAATGCTATGTAGTAATTACTGTATTTATGAATTTAGCACCAAAATATCATGATATATTGAAAACATTGACTACAAAAATGGCTTGGATTATCCAGAACGTTGGATAAGCGAGTCTTGGATAAGTGAGCCTCTACTGTATATATAAAGCAGGCCTACAGGGACCTTAGGACCATTTTAATGGGTATGCCTGGGATCAACATTGACTGACAGGTGATCATTTATTTTGACTGCCTGCAAGGAGACAGCAGCGAACCTCTGCTGAGTCCCTTGCTAGCCATTCTTAGGCCATTATGGGAATTAGAAATTCATCAATATGATAATATCCCAAATTGCCATGGCTATGGATTCACAGACATTCCCAACTTCTATGATATCTATGGATACTCTCTGTCAACACTTTGATTGACACTTTTCTAGGAGACTGGAGTACTGAGAGAACCTCAAACAGGTACGAGCTTGGAGAAGCCATGCATATCCAGGCCAGTGTGAAGACAGACAACCATGTGGACTTGAGGCTCTTCGTTGACCATTGTGTGGCCACTTTAAGCCCAGACATAACCTCCTCTCCCAGATATACTGTTGTTGACTACCATGGGTAAGATGAACTTGTGTTTCCATGGTATTTTTTGAGTTGTATCAACATTTGAGGCTTTAGACCTACTTTGTTAAGTTTCCCAACTCAATGTTCTCTCTAGATGTTTGGTTGATGGGCGATCAGATGCCTCCAGCTCTGCTTTTGTGTCTCCAAGACCCAGAGAAGATTCTCTCCAGTTCACAATGGATGCTTTCATGTTTGCAGGAGACGCCAGGGATGCGGTGAGTGTCCAACACAGACACGGAGAACCTGAAGCTTTCCAGATATTGGATTCCATCTCTCAGTTGTCCCAGTCAACATGGCTATTTGGAGATAATGGGAGTTGTAGTACAATATTTGGGAAACTCTTGCATAACATAGGGATGGATTCTTGATTTTTTTCAATTACTACTTTGTTCTGTGTCAAAATGGTGTAGTACAGGGGTCCCCAAACTAAGGCCCACGGGCCAGATACAGCCCTTCAAGGTCATTTACCCGTCCCCTGTCCTAAACTTTAGACTACCTGGTCTTTAGAGGTCTCTTTGCTGAGCTACAGCCTTATGAGACCATCTAGATGGTCTTTGAAGGTCTCTTTGCTTATTTATGATCTTATGAGATCATCTAGATGGCCTTTGAGGGGTCCCATTTCTTACCTATGGTCTTATGAGACCATCTAGATGGTACTTGGAGGTCTCTTTGCTTACCTATGGTCTTATGAGATTATCTAGATTAGGGTTCCCCAAACTAAGGCCCATGGGCCGGATGCGGTCCTCCAAGGTCCTTTACCTGGCCCCTGTCCAAAATTTTAGACTTGATCTAAGTCTGCAATGACTTGAAGGCACACAACAACAACACTCCTAATTTTGGACTATTTCATCATAGTCCAGCCCACCAACACTCTGAGGGACCGTGAACCGGCCCTCCACTGAAGAAGTTTGAGGACCACTGGTTGAGTAGTTTGAGTGTTGGACTATGATTCTGGAGACCAGGGTTTGAATACTTACTCATGAAGGAAATGTCGTAAGACGTCCAGAGTTCTTCAAGGTAGTAATGGCAACTCAGTGGAGAATTAAAGGATACTGAGTTATTGTTCTCTAGTTCCTTCCACAGTAGCAGGTCAACTGTTTTGGACACTAACAAAAAACCTCTGATGGTCCTGGTAATGAAGGTGTATTGGGAAAATATAATGCTTGTATTGGGAACTATATATTGAATGTAAACATATTAGAAATGGGAATAGAAAATATATATAATCACAAGCAGAATGTGTGCACATATTCTCCAAAATACCTTCTGCCTAGTCTCATAACAGAGACCAAAGTTCACCCAAAGTGGCAGAGACATCTGTCAAGTGTCAACAAGACTAGATAAGCGCCATGCTAATGGACAAAAGACAA